>NC_057803.1:129583266-129583767 GCF_018294505.1 Triticum aestivum | reverse complement strand
GGGACCAAAGGCCTGCGCCTGCCAAAGCCGCGGTGTGGTGGGATGTTTAGTCCTACCTCGCTAGCTGAGGAGCGACCGCACCTGTTTATAAGCGCTGCCCCGCCATCTCCATCGAACTCCTCAGAACTGCAGGCCTCTGGGCCTAATCTCACATCGCTATGCCTGTGGGCCTGCTGGGCCTTCTGCGGGCCTGAATCCTGGCCCATGGATGGGCTTCTAGTCGTATTCACGCCGTGGTGGCCCAGTAGGTGGCATTTTTTTATTATTTATTTTTTCATTTCTACTTAGAACTAAATACTTATAGTTTTTAGTGATTTTTTTCTTTTAGGTCACAAAAATTATAAACTTTCTGTTAGTGCCATTAGTTTTAAAATTTGAATAGTTTAAATTTGAATTTTTTAAAATTTGTGTTAATCACTAGTTTATGAATAACTTTACTATAAAAATTGATTTTTGAGTCATTCTTTTTCCTGCTATTTAATATTACTGTGTTTTATCATT
>NC_057803.1:129575975-129582883 GCF_018294505.1 Triticum aestivum | reverse complement strand
TCTACTTACAACAAAATACTTATTGTTGCTATTTTTTTCTTTAGTTTTTTTGTTTTGTTTTCTGTATTTTTTTTATTTTTTTGCTTTAATTTTTAATTCTTTTTGCTTTTAGGTTAGCAAAATTATAAACTTTCTATTAGTGCCATTAATTTTAGAAAAATTATAAACTTTCTGTTAGTGCCATTAGTTTTCAAATTTGAATAGTTAAAATTTGAATTCTTTGAAATTTGTGTGAATCACAAGTTTGTGATTAACTTTACTAAAAAAATGAACATAGATGCACCTATAGAGAAAATTCGACCTAAATTCATAGTTTTCAAATGAACTCTAAAAAAGTTGGCATAACATACTCGTGTGTTACAAAGTTGGCATGGTATCATCATAATAGTTGTGGGAGAAAGTCTTCACTTTTTCTTCGCTTGTGTTATTTGCTTATTGCGCCGTAACCATGGATAATCTTCATCGTTTATCAGGATGCTTGGGTCAGCCTTGACATTGAAGGGAGGAATTTCATGAAACTTTTCATAATCTTCACACATGTCTGTCTTGCCCTCCACTCCCAGGATATCCCTTTTTCCTGAAAGAACTATGTGTCGCTTTGGCTCATCGTATGATGTATTCGCTTCCTTATCTTTTCTTTTTCTCGGTTTGGTAGACATGTCCTTCACATAGATAACCTGTGCCACATCATTGGTTAGGATGAACGGTTCGTCAGTGTACCCAAGATTTTTCAGATCCACTGTTGTCATTCCGTACTGCGGGTCTACCTTTACCCCGCCGCCTGACAGATTGACCCATTTGCACTTAAACAAAGGGACCTTAAAATCATGTTCGTAGTCAAGTTCCCATATGTCCACTATGTAACCATAATATGTGTCCTTTCCGCACTCGGATGCTGCATCAAAGAGGACACCGTTGTTTTGGTTGGTGCTCTTTTGATCTTGGGCGATCGTGTAAAATGTATTCCCATTTATCTCGTATCCTTTGTAAGTCAATACAGTCAAAGATGGTCCCCTGGACAAGAAGTATAGCTCATCACAAACAGTGTTGTCACCTCTGAGACGTGTTTCCATCCAACTGCTGAAAGTCCTAATGTGTTCACATGTAATCCAGTCGTCGCACTACTCCGGGTGCTTAGAGCGCAGACTGTTCTTGTGTTCATCGACATACGAGGTCACCAAGGTAGAGTTCTGTAGAACTGTGTAGTGTGCTTGAGACCAAGAATATCCGTCCCTGCATATTATTGAGTCACCTCCAAGAGTGCCTTTTCCAGTCAGTCTCCCCTCATACCGCAATTTAGGGAGACCTATCTTCTTAAGGCCATGAATGAAGTCAACACAAAACCCGATAACATCCTCTGTTCGATGTCCCATGGAGATGCTTCCTTCTGGCCTAGCGCGGTTACGGACATATTTCTTTAGGACTCCCATGAACCTCTCAAAGGGGAACATATTGTGTAGAAATACGGGCCCCAGGATGACAATCTCGTCGACTAGATTAACTAGGATGTGCGTCATGATATTGAAGAAGGATGGTGGGAACACCATCTCGAAACTGACAAGACATTGCGCCACATCACTCCTTAGCCTTGGTACGATTTCTGGATCGATCACCTTCTGAGATATTGCATTAAGGAATGCACATAGCTTCACAATGGCTAATCGGACATTTTCCGGTAGAAGCCCCCTCAATGCAACCGGAAGCAGTTGCGTCATAATCACGTGGCAGTCATGAGACTTTAGGTTCTGAAACTTTTTCTTTGGCATATTTATTATTCCCTTTATATTTGACAAGAAGCCAGTCGTGACCTTCATACTGAGCAGGCATTCAAAGAAGATTCCTTTCTCTTCTTTCGTAAGAGCGTAGCTGGCAGGACCTTTATACTGCTTCGGAGGCATGCCGTCTTTTTCGTGCAAACGTTGCAGGTCCTCCCGTGCCTCCGGTGTATCTTTTGTCTTCCCATACACGCCCAAGAAGCCTAGCAGGTTCACGCAAAGGTTCTTCATCACGTGCATCACGTCGATTGAAGAGCGGACCTCTAGGTCTTTCCAGTAGGGTAGGTCCCAAAATATAGATTTCTTCTTCCACATGGGTGCGTGTCCCTCAGCGTCATTCGGAACATCTAGTCCGCCGGGACCCTTTCCAAAGATTACGTGTCAATCATTGACCATAGCAAGTACATGATCACCGGTACACATGGTGGGCTTCTTCCGGTGATCTACCTCGCCTTTGAAATGCTTGCCTTTCTTTCGACATTGATGGTTGGTCGGAAGAAATCAACGATGGCCCAGGTACACATTCTTCCTGCATTTGTCCAGGTATATACTTTTAGTGTCATCTAAACAGTGCGTACATGCGTGGTATCCTTTGTTTGTCTGTCTTGAAAGGTTACTGAGAGCGGGTCAATCATTGATGGTCATGAACAACAATGCCTTTAGGTTAAATTCCTCTTGTCTGTGCTCATCCCACGTACGTACACCGTTTCCATTCCACAGCTGTAAAAGTTCTTCAACTAATGGCCTTAGGTACACATCAATGTCATTGCCGGGTTGCTTAGGGCCTTGGATGAGAACTGGCATCATAATGAACTTCCGCTTCATGCACATCCAAGGAGGAAGGTTATACATACATAGAGTCGGTGCTGTGATTGCTGCTCTGCTCCCCGAAAGGATTAATGCCATCCGCGCTTAAAGCAAACCATACATTCCTTGGGTCCTTTGCAAACTCATCCCAGTACTTTCTCTCGATTTTTCTCCACTGCGACCCGTCAGCGGGTGCTCTCAACTTCCTGTCTTTCTTCTGGTCCTCACTGTGCCATCGCATCAACTTGGCATGCTCTTCGTTTCTGAACAGACGTTTCAACCATGGTATTATAGGAGCATACCACATCACCTTCTCAAGAACCCTCTTCCTGGGGGGCTCACCATCAACATCACCAGGGTCATCTCGTCTGATCTTATACCGCAATGCACCGCATACCGGGCATGTGTTCAGATCCTTGTATGCACCGTGGTAGAGGATGCAGTCATTAGGGCATGCATGTATCTTCTCCACCTCCAATCCTAGAGGGCATACGACCTTCTTTGCTGCGTATGTACTGTCGGGCAATTCGTTATCCTTTGGAAGCTTCTTCTTCAATATTTTCAGTAGCTTCTCAAATCCTTTGTCAGCCACAGCATTCTCTGCCTTCCACTGCAGCAATTCCAGTATGGTACCGAGCTTTGTGTTGCCATCTTCGCAATTGGGGTACAACCCTTTTTTTGTGATCCTCTAACATGCGATCAAACTTCAGCTTCTCCTTTTGACTTTCGCATTGCGTCCTTGCATCGACAATGACCCGGCGGGGATCATCATCATTGGGCACATCGTCTGGTTCCTCTTGATCTTCAGCAGCTTCACCCGTTGCAGCATCATTGGGCACATCGTCTGGTTCCTCTTGATCTTCACCAGCTCTCCCCGTTGCAGCATCACCGTATTCAGGGGGCACATAGTTATCATCGTACTCTTCTTCTTCGCCGTCTTCCATCATAACCCCTATTTCTCCGTGCCGCGTCCAAACATTATAGTGTGGCATGCAACCTTGTAAAGTAGGTGGGAGTGAAGGATTTTCCGGTTAGAGTAAGACCTCGTATTCCCACATTCAGTGCATGGACAACAAATAAAACCATTCTGCTTGTTTGCCTCAGCAGCATCGAGAAACTCATGCACGCCCTTAATGTACTCGGAGGTGTGTCTGTCACCGTACATCCATTGCCGGTTCATCTGCGTGCATTATATATAATTAAGTGTCCAAATTAATAGAAGTTCATCATCATGTTAAAACCAAAGTACATACATAGTTCTCATCTAATAACATATAGCTCTCCAGAGCATCTAATTAATTAAACCATACATTGAAACTATGTAAAACATTTCAATGCGAAAACAAATGCGATCATAATAGCAACCAAGGTAACAATTGATCCAACGGCATAATGATAACAAGCCTCGGTATGAATGGCATATTTTCTAATCTTTCTAATCTTCAAGCGCATTGCATCCATCTTGAGATCATCGACGACATCCGCAACATGCAACTCCAATATCATCTTCTCCTCCTCAATTTTTTTTATTTTTTCTTCAACAAATTGTTGTCTTCTTCAACTAAATTTAACCTCTCGACAATAGGGTCGGTTGGAATTTCCAATTCACATACATCCTACATAAATAAAATCTATGTCACATTGGTCGGCACAATTTTCATAAACAACAAATGAACCAATAGTTATAAAGATAATATATATACCACATCTGAATCATAGACAGGACGAGGACCGACGGGGGCGGATACCAAAACCATCGCACTATATAAGATGCAATAATAAAAGTAAGAAAATAATACAAGTATCTATGTAAACATACAAGTAAGAATATTTTTTCCTTTCAAAAAGAAGATAAGAACAAGAGGCTCACCACGGTGTGGTGCCGGCGATGAGCTCGGCGCGGGTGATCGACGGCGGTGAAGATGGGGACGGGGCGTGACGGACCGCTAAACCTAGACAAATATTGAGGAAAATGGAGCTTGGAGGTCGAGCTTGGAGAGGAGAAAGCTTAAGTAGTGTGGCTCGGGCATTCCATCGAACACCTTGTGTGCATAGGAGGTGAGCTAGAGCACCACCAAGCCCTCTCCCCCTCGGCCAGAAAAAAACAGAGCAGTGTGCTCTGCTCTTACGCGAGGGGGTATATATAGTCACCTCATTGGTCCCGGTTGGTGGCATGAACCGGGACTAAAGGGGAGCCTTTGGTCCCGGTTCAAGCCACCAACCGGGACCAATGGTGGTGGGCCAGGAGCGATGCCCATTGGTCCCGGTTCGTCCCACCAACCGGGACCAAAAGGTCCAGACGAACCGGGACCAATGGCCCACGTGGCCCGGCCGGCCCCCTGGGCTCACAAACCGGGTCCAATGCCCCCATTGGTCCCGGTTCTGGACTGAACCGGGACTAATGGGCTGACCCGGCCTGGACCTTTGCCCCCTTTTCTACTAGTGTTAGTACCCTAAAAAAATTCCTATCTTTTGTTCAACGCTAATAGGAACTCGGGAGTGATTATTCGTTACACTTTGAGGGATAATCATATGATCCAACTATGTTAGCATTGTTGAGAGATTGCACCAGGGATAGTATGGGCCCTAGGCCTTATTTTTAAGCATTGCAGTACCGTTTTTATGCCTGTTTACTATTTGCTACCTTGCTATTTTTATTTATTCGTATTATCAAAATATATTTCTACCATCCGTATTACACTTTTATCACCATCTCTTCGCCGAACTAGTGCAACTATACAATTTGCCATTGTATTGGGTGTGTTTTGGGGACACAAGAGATTTCTTGTATTTGGTTGAAGGGTCATTTGAGAGAGACCATCTTCATCCTACACCTCTCACGGATTGATAAACCTTAGGTAATCCACTTGAGGGAAAATTGCTACTATCCTACAAAACTCTGCGCTTGGAGGCCCAAAACTTGTCTACAAGAATGAAGTTGCGTAGTAGACATCAGATGCCTGCCACCCTCAATGGCCTCTATGGTGACAACCTCTTCGACACACTGGTGGCCCTGTGACTGCCCGCCGTCGCGCCGGAGAATGTCCATGTCAGGACCCCGACTCGATGTCACATCGATCTAGCCGGTAACACTTCATATCACTTTGCGGCCTCACGCACGGTATTCCCACGGGTGTCGCCTTACCTTTGCCCGGGACCGTTTGCGCCTTTTGGCTCACGTATATGATAGTGTCGCTAGCATCCATATGATAAAGAGCCCGGGCTGACATGACTAGTCGTAAACCCAAAGTGGCACAGACTTACAGGGACAGGCATCCATGACCCAGCTTCGAACGTGTCGGTCATCAGCAAGTGGGTCCGGGCTGTAGCACTGGGCTAGCAGGACTCCGGTAAACCGGGATGTAGCGGGCTAACAGGACTCCGGTACTCAAAGCGTGACATTTCCCCGAAGGGACAGACACAGGAACGAAGAAGGACACATGCCGGCCAGCCTAAGTGTTCCAGAGCAGTAGCAAGCTACCATGGCTCAGCGGTAACACTAGGAGACATTTCCCGGTAAGAGAGGCTACTAAAGATAAACAACTAGATAGTCAGATCCCACACATACCAAGCATTTCAATCATACACACAATATGCTCGATATGTGCAAATACAACGAAGCATCACAACATGACTCTATGACACAAGTACTTTATTTAAGGCTCAGAGAGCCATACATATCATACACACAGGTACGGGTCTCACGACCCAACATACAAGTCATACAGTCATACAAGCCAACAGCGGAAGTACTTTGTCTGGGTACAGACAACTAGTAAAATAAAAGAGGCTTGGAAAGCCTAGCTATACTACGTGGTCCATCACAAGCTCAGGGTCACCACCTGGGTCTTTAGCCTACTCGTTGATGTCAACGTCTACATAGAACCCATCAGAAGGGGTTGCAGCGTCTTCTGTAAAAATGTAGATTATAGCAACATGAGTACAACGGTACTCAGCAAGACTTACATCAGATCCTACATACATGCATAGTATCAAGAAGGGTTGGTGGAGTTATTGCAGCAAGCCAGCTTTGACTCTTGGCTAGGCTATCCTACGATACTCCAAGTTGAAATTGTTTTGCGCACACGAGTCCACTACTCACCACTTCAATACACTACCGAGGATCCACCTCCGTCTTCCTACGGAAGAGCCATCCTCGGCACTCACACTTATCTTGAGGCTTTTAATAGTATCCATTTACTTGTCTATGAACTGTATAGGCAACCAAGTAGTCCTTTACCGCGGACGCGGCTATTCGAATAGATCATGTTAACCCTGCAGGGGTGTACTTCTTCATACATGTTTCCACCACTTAGCGTCTGCACA
>NC_057803.1:129563412-129573687 GCF_018294505.1 Triticum aestivum | reverse complement strand
GACGGTGAGCTCGGGCGAGGTCGGTGCGGTGGTCTCGGGCGTTGCGAGCGCTCGGGGCTCGGCTACTCGATGAAGTGGACAACGGCGAAGCTCCTGGACACGGTGAGACGGCGTGGAGACGACGGGGAGCACGGCTACGACGGTGGTGCGGCGATGGTGGCGTCGGCCATGGCTGGGGCGTGCGAGGGGGAGGAGCTGGAGAGGAGAGGGGGTATCTGGGGGATTCGGGGGAGAGAGGGAGGCCGATCCACGTCGTCACCTGGCGAGGGGAGCGGCGAGGCGGCGAGCAGGTGCGTGGCGCACGCCGCGGTCGCCGTCGGGCACCTGCCTGCCTGCCTGGCCGGCAAGCAGCTCGCTGGAGCGGTGCTGGGCTGGGCCGGCAGGTGGGCTGGCTAGTGGGCCTGCGGTGGCGCCAGGTAGGGTTTTTCCTTTTTTTTCTATTTCTGTTTTTATTTAATATATCTGCAACTTTGTTGAATTAAATAAAACACCTAGACAACTCCAAAAATCACCAAACTACTCCTGGTCCATAGTTGGATTATTTCCAACATGAAACATTTTAGTTTGGAGATATTTGAGCATTTAAATATTTTATATAATTTTAAATGCCCAAATTCAAATAGTTATGATTTAATTCAAAAACCCTAGGATGGCCTAGGAAAATGTGCACCACTTTTGCAGAGGTTCTGAACCAAGACAAAAATGATGGGCATTTTAGAAGGGCATTTCAGGTTCATTGAAAATTATTTTAGTAAACCCTAATTGGTTTCAGAGGGGACTGGGGGTTCTGTCATCCCCATTTCAAGTTTCTGCTGAAAGAGTAAACATGATGCAACACTCTAATGCATGACTAGCTAGGGTGTGACAACTCACCCCCACTCAAAAGAATCTCGTCCCGAGATTTGGGTTCCTCCGGGAAGAAGGCGGGATACTCGAGTCGAAGACGATCCTCCCTTTCCCAAGTTGCTTCATCTTCAGAATGGTGCGACCATTGAACTTTGAGGAACTTGATGTTATGACGTCGCGTGGTACGCTCGGCCTGATCGAGGATACGGATGGGGTACTCTCGATATGTAAGATCATCTTGGAGATCAAGCATTTCGTGGTCCACTTCACGGATAGGATCCGAGAAGCAACGCCTGAGTTGAGAAACGTGGAAGACATCGTGAACTCTGGAGAGGTGCGGAGGTAGTTCCAATTGGTAGGCAACTTCTCCTCGTTTGGCAAGAATGCGAAAAGGTCCAATGTAACGAAGAGCCAATTTGCCTTTGATACCGAAACGATGGGTTCCCTTCAGAGGGGTGACCCGAAGATAAGCCTTCTCGTCAACCTCGAAAGTCATAGCCTTATGCTTTCGGTCATATTGACTCTTTTGACGGGATTGGGCTGTTTTCAACTTTTCACGAACGATATGAACTTGTTCTTCTGCTTCCTGAATCATATCCGGGCCAAAGAATTGTCTTTCCCCGGTCTCTGACCAGTTAAGGGGTGTTCGACATCGTCGTCCATAGAGAACTTCAAAAGGGACTTTACCCAAGCTAGATTGATAGCTGTTGTTGTAAGCGAATTCGGCAAATGGAAGGCACTTCTCCCAGTCCATTCCGAAAGAGATAACGGAGGCTCGAAGCATGTCTTCTAGAATTTGGTTGACGCGTTCCACTTGACCACTTGACTGAGGGTGGAAAGCGGTGCTAAAGGAGAGACGGGTTCCCATAGCATTTTGGAAACTTTCCCAAAATCGAGAGGTGAAGAGACTTCCTCGATCCGAATTGATCTCCAAAGGAACACCATGGAGGGACACTATTCGGGAGATGTATAAGTCTGCCAGCTGACTAGCGGTTATACTCTCACGAACAGGTAAGAAATGAGCTACTTTGGAAAGACGATCGACCACGACGAAAATAGCATTATTCCCTCTTCTGGTCCTGGGAAAACCGGTAATGAAATCCATACCAATTTTATCCCATTTCCATTCAGGAATAGCTAAGGGTTGAAGGGTGCCAGCAGGCCGTTGATGCTCTGCTTTTACACGACGACAAACGTCGCAATTTGCAATATACTGAGCAATTTCTCTCTTCATCCTAGTCCACCAGAACCTCTGGCGTAGGTCCTGATACATCTTAGTACTACCGGGATGAATAGTGAGAGGAGACTCATGAGCCTCCTTAAGGATCAACTGCCGTAGATGCTGGTTCTTGGGAACCACTAGACGGTTCTCAAAGTACACAACACCATGATCATTTGTGGAGAAACAACTAGCACCTCCGCTAGCAATGTTCTCTTTGATTTTAGATATTCCCTTATCTCGCTTTTGGGCAGCGATGATTTGATCCGTAAGAGTAGGTTTTGCTACCAGGGTGGAGAGAAAACCTTGAGGTACAATGTGAAGGTTAAGCTTCCGAAATTCATCATGGAGAAGCGGTTGACTTTGTTGTAACATCAGATTGTTACAATAAGATTTACGACTTAACGCATCAGCCATGACGTTGGCCTTCCCTGGGGTGTAGGTTATTCCCAAGTCGAAGTCAGTGATCAATTCAACCCAACGTCTTTGCCTGAGATTCAGATCCGGTTGGGTGAAGATGTACTTCAGACTTTGGTGATCAGTGAAAATTTCGCAACGATTACCGAGGAGGTAATGTCGCCAGGTCTTAAGTGCATAGACTACGGCTGCAAGCTCTAGATCATGAGTAGGATAATTCTCCTCATGTGGGTGCAATTGCCGTGAAGCGTAAGCAATTACGTGTCGATCTTGCATGAGAATGCAACCTAGTCCTTGTCGCGAGGCGTCGCAGTAGATAACAAAGTCCTTGGAGAAGTCTGGCGGTACCAGCACGGGAGCAGAGGTCAGGCGTCTTTTCAGTTCCTGAAAGCTGTGCTCACATTGTGGAGTCCATTCGAACTTTTTATCTTTCTTGAGGAGTTCGGTTAGAGGTTTAGCAACTTTGGAGAAGTTCTCGACAAAGCGACGGCAATAGCTCGCTAAGCCCAGAAAACTCCGAACTTGCTTGACCGATTCAGGTGGAGTCCAATCAAGGACGGCTTGAACTCGCTCAGGGTTAACAGCAATACCTTTACCAGATATTACATGACCCAGATAGGTCACTTCTGACAACCAGAATTCACATTTTGAAAATTTGGCATAAAGGCGACGCTCTTGAAGTTTCTTCAACACTAGCCTTAGATGTTCGGCATGTTCTTCCTTGTTCTTGGAGTAGATGAGTATATCATCGAGATAAACTACGACGAATTTATCCAAATACTCCATGAAGATTGAGTTCATTAACCAAGAAAAGGTGGCTGGAGCGTTGGTTAAACCGAAGGACATGACGGTGTACTCGTATTGGCCATAACGAGTAACAAAGGCCGTTTTAGGAATGTCCCCGTTTCTGATTTTGATTTGATGGTAGCCCAACCTCAAATCCATCTTGGAGAAGACTGAGGATCCAGCGAGCTGATCATACAGATCGTTGATCCTGGGAAGTGGATATTTGTTCTTGATTGTGACCAAATTGACAGGTCGGTAATCTACAACCATCCGGTCCGTACCATCCTTCTTCTTAACGAATAGAACGGGGCAAGCCCACGGAGATGAACTAGGGCGGATGAAACCCCTTTTCAAGGATTCATCGAGTTGTTTCTTAAGCTCGGCTAGTTCTAGGGGTGCCATCTTATAGGGTCTTCTAGAAATCGGAACGGTTCCGGGGATGAGGTCAATTACGAACTCGACATCCCTGTCAGGTGGAACACCTGGCAATTCCTCTGGGAAGACATCCGGAAAGTCACGGACTACCGGAACGTCCTCAAGGTCTGGCAAAGGACTGGCGTTAAGAGAATATAACTGCCGCTTGGCTATTCGGGTCAAGACGTTGACTATCTTTCCCGAAGGATGGGTGAGTTGAACAGTCCTAGAGAAGCAATCAATTTTGGCTTGATGAGCTGACATCCAGTCCATACCCAAAATGATATTAATATCTGAAGATTTAAGGGCTATCAAAGATGCGAGAAAAACAAGTCTGTCGACTTGGATTTCATTTCCATGGCTTACTCTAGAAGTTTGCCATTTGGATCCCGGAGTTTGAATTACCATAGAGGATGGCAAGTCACAGAATGCAACGTTATGCAAACGAGCATAATTTTCAGATATAAAAGAATGAGAGGCTCCTGTATCGAAAAGAACAGATGCCGGGTGGCAATTAACAAGAAGCGTACCGAGAACGACGTTGGGGTCCTCTTGAGCTTCTTCGGCAGAGATGCAGTTGACATGGCCACGTGAAGCGGTGACCGGTTTAGCATGAAACACTTTTCCTGTCGGCTTGCCACGGCCAACAGCTTTAGCAGATTGATTGGGGTTGGTCTGGGGGCATTCACGCATATAATGACCAGATTCCCCACATTTGAAACAAGTCACGGAACTGGTACGTGGAGGAGCATTATTGGTTGGACCCCCATAGGGCTTGGCCGGTGCAGACTGTTGAACAGGGCGAGGCGCCTGGAAAGATGGCCTCGGTATGAACCTGGGTGGCAGGGCGGTGTTGGGTACCCACACGCGGCGCTTCTGAGGACCAGCACCGGATGAGGAACCCATGTCACGTCCATGCTTGCGTGTTGCGTCATAATCAGTCTGACCAGTTTCAGCACTGATGGCTTTGTTGACAAGTTTCGAAAAAGATGTGCACTCATGCAGACGGAGGTCGCGGCGAAGCTCAGGACTAAGGCCCTTACGGAACCTTGCTTGCTTCTTGGCGTCCGTAGACACTTCCTCAGTTGCATATCGGGCGAGATTACCAAACTCTCTGCTATAAGCATCCACAGAAAGTCGGCCTTGGGTGAAACTGCAAAATTCTTCACGTTTACGGTCCATGAGACCCTCCGGAATGTGATGTTCACGGAAAGCCTCGCTGAATTCAGCCCAAGTTGTGACATGGCCCGCTGGGCGCATAGCTCCATAATTCTCCCACCATAGACTGGCGGGGCCTTCAAGATGATACGCAGCAAAGGTGACCTTGTCAGCCTCCACTACCAGCGCGGAATGCAGCTTATGAGAGATACTGCGAAGCCAGTCATCAGCGTCGAGAGGCTCGACGGAGTGGTGGAACGTGGGTGGATGCAATTTGATAAAATCACTAAGTGACACCACGTTAGCCCTCTGATGGTGTGCTGTATTCTGTTCAATACGCTCCAACAAACGGTTTGTCTCCCGCTTGTTTCTCTCAGCTTCCATCATAACCTCGGCTAGTGAAGGAGGTTGAGGCAGATGTTCATTTCTGGCTTCACTGCCTTCGGCCTGCTCTTGGGAAGCACGGTTGGTGCGCGTGTTGACCATCCTAGGTAAACAAGACAATGATTTAGTCAGAATGATAAAATTCCGACATAGGATACATAATGTAAGGAATAACTCGGAATGCAAGATGATCATCCGTATGACATGGTAGATACAGAAACTGCTTCTTTATTCCATCGTCATACACACCATACAAGGTTTAGTACAAGACCAAGCAAAGTACTAATACGGTGAAAAGAGGATTACATCTCATCGGAGGCATTCCAAGCTCCTATACATTATTTTTCTACACCTCCGGAAAGAGTACAAACTAGAACATATCCCACGAGTCACGCGGGACGATAGACGACACAGCTAGTGCGAACTAGTGGTACTACCACTAACTCAGACCGATCCATAGTAGTCCTCGTAGAAGTCGCCTCCATAGCCTGGAAGATCAACATGTTCATCCGGAAACAGACGATCTCGCGGAGCTTGTGGACCATAAGGGCTAGGATGAGGTCGTGGACCAACAAACGGTGGCCTGCGGGGACCGCGAGGTGGGGTGATGCCTCCTACATCACGCCAAACCATCACGTCTGGCAGAGCAGATCTCACAGGATAGAGATCGCGCATATCTGAGAATCCAGCTTGCACCGCCGGTGCGAATCGAGTCAAAGTGGCCCAGTGGTCAGCACGGGTATTGAAGAGCTCTAACCTTAAGGCCCGATTTTCACGGTCCTTATCCTCGAGCATCTCAGCAGTGGTGCGAGTCCGTGAATCCTCCTGAGTGGAGTCAGCATAGATAGCTTGGAGATATCCTTGTGCTCCCGGAAGTGATCCTGGCATATACCGGAAATCAGAGTCCCGAAATAAACCAGATCTGACTCGCATAATGGTCATCATGGAATAGGCGGCATCCTGCACAGCCATCTCAATAGTAACCCCGAGTCCATAGGAGCAGTGAAAAGGCTCGGTGGATCCAGGATAAGATGGAAATATCCTGACAGTGCAGAGATACTGGCTTTGATTGAAATCTCGGAATTGCTCTTCGACCGTGTACTCAGGATACCAGCGGTATCCAGCCTCAGTCATTACCCTGACCAACTTAGCAGTATGGCCGGGTACATCTAGGCATCGAGTCAGGCGAACCACTTGATTGAGGTCGCGAGTGGCCATCTGAAAGCATGATCATAATGCAAAGGCATTAGAATTTCTAGCAAAATTTCGGCAGCATAACAGCTGTAAATGCTCAGAAAGGATATTGAGACATTTGACAAAGGATTTCGTACCCACTCAACATCATCACATCAAAGTTCTGAACCATTCTGGCTACATAATGTGGTAGTAGAACTGAACTAGGCTTGTAACCATCAAACTTATAAGGTACTACTGATTAGTAACACGTGATCCTGACAGAGAGAATAGATCTTAATTCCTTAACCCCCGGTGGAAGAATGGACTGACTCAGATCAGAATGTCATAAGATATAAGAAGTAAAAAGAGCCTTACGTTCCATCCCACAAACAATTCCCCTACATATAACTAAAGAATTTCTAGACTCAACATCGACCAGTTTGGCTTGGAGAACCTACAGGCAGTCCGGCTCTGATACCAACGCTGTCAGGACCCCGACTCGATGTCACATCGATCTAGCCGGTAACACTTCATATCACTTTGCGGCCTCACGCACGGTATTCCCACGGGTGTCGCCTTACCTTTGCCCGGGACCGTTTGCGCCTTTTGGCTCACGTATATGATAGTTTCGCTAGCATCCATATGATAAAGAGCCCGGGCTGACATGACTAGTCGTAAACCCAAAGTGGCACAGACTTACAGGGACAGGCATCCATGACCCAGCTTCGAACGTGTCGGTCATCAGCAAGTGGGTCCGGGCTGTAGCACTGGGCTAGCAGGACTCCGGTAAACCGGGCTGTAGCGGGCTAACAGGACTCCGGTACTCAAAGCGTGACATTTCCCCGAAGGGACAGACACAGGAACGAAGAAGGACACATGCCGGCCAGCCTAAGTGTTCCAGAGCAGTAGCAAGCTACCATGGCTCAGCGGTAACACTAGGAGACATTTCCCGGTAAGAGAGGCTACTAAAGATAAACAACTAGATAGTCAGATCCCACACATACCAAGCATTTCAATCATACACACAATATGCTCGATATGTGCAAATACAACGAAGCATCACAACATGACTCTATGACACAAGTACTTTATTTAAGGCTCAGAGAGCCATACATATCATACACACAGGTACGGGTCTCACGACCCAACATACAAGTCATACAGTCATACAAGCCAACAACGGAAGTACTTTGTCTGGGTACAGACAACTAGTAAAATAAAAGAGGCTTGGAAAGCCTAGCTATACTACATGGTCCATCACAAGCTCAGGGTCACCACCTAGGTCTTTAGCCTACTCGTTGATGTCAACGTCTACATAGAACCCATCAGAAGGGGTTGCAGCGTCTTCTGTAAAAATGTAGATTATAGCAACATGAGTACAACGGTACTCAGCAAGACTTACATCAGATCCTACATACATGCATAGTATCAAGAAGGGTTGGTGGAGTTATTGCAGCAAGCCAGCTTTGACTCTTGGCTAGGCTATCCTACGATACTCCAAGTTGAAATTGTTTTGCGCACACGAGTCCACTACTCACCACTTCAATACACTACCGAGGATCCACCTCCGTCTTCCTACGGAAGAGCCATCCTCGGCACTCACACTTATCTTGAGGCTTTTAATAGTATCCATTTACTTGTCTATGAACTGTATAGGCAACCAAGTAGTCCTTTACCGCGGACGCGGCTATTCGAATAGATCATGTTAACCCTGCAGGGGTGTACTTCTTCATACATGTTTCCACCACTTAGCGTCTGCACACGACATGTGCTCGGCAGACTTCAAGCGAAAGCCGACGTGGGTGTAGACCACGACCTACCTAAACACTTAAGCCTCTAGTCCAGGTTTATCGTCTATTCAGGTTCCATCCGCAGGGAGTCCGGCCGAGGTTTCCCATACGGCCCCGAACGATGTGAACAGGGTTCCCGAGATACCTAACGGGTATTTGGTACACCGTGCCACGTACCTACCGCATCACAGCCCACCCCTACGGTCAGCGCTGCCCACGGCCTCCAGTAGGCTACAAACACCAGAAACTACTTGCAACTCCTGGACAGAGAGCTAGGGTGAATAAGAAGTCGAGCGGGGTCATGTTTCAGGGCCCAATGTATGGTAGTAGCTGATTCTTAAATCACACATACAGATCTCAGTGCTTAAGGTCGGCTTCAATGAAACAACCCACCATGTACTCCTACATGGCCTCTCATCGATACCTTTACCAAATCGTGTTCACCACACCACTCTCATTACCGACGTAATCATTTCACTCTAGCCCATCACCCAGATGAACCAGACCTGACACGACTCTAAGCATAGCAGGCATAGCAAGGTAGGAACAACACATACATATGGCTCAATCAACTCCTACACATGCTAGTGGGTTTCATCTAGTTACTGTGGCAATGACAGGTCATGCAGAGGAAATGGGTTCAACTACCGTAGCACACAGCAGTTTGAATCGCGTTGTCTTAATGCAGTAAAAGAGAGCAGGAGCGAGAACATGGGATTGTATCGATATGATCAAATGGTTGGTTGCTTGCCTGATGGTTCGTTGCACGGATACGGTTCTTCGTTAGGGTAATCACGGTACTCCTCGGGGACAGATCCTGTCGCAAAGGACATCGATACACAAACATCACCAAACAATATGCAACAATATGATGCATGCATGAAACATGGCAATATGAGTGTGTTGGGCTAATGCAACTAAAACCAGAAGGGTTTGAACAAATTTGAATTAAAGATTCAAATTCCAAATTCAAATATGGCCTTTTAAAGTGCTTTTCCTTGTTCTGATTAAAACATCAATTTAACTTGTTTGATCATGCATGAAAATAGTACAGATGGATAGATTGGATTTTTCTGATCATTTTTCATATATAATTTGTCCAATTTGGAATTACAGAATAAAAGTTATGAATTTTTGAAGTTTAAATAATATTCTGGAATTTCCTGATTTAATTTAAATCCAGAAAATCAATTACTGCGTCAGCCTGACGTCAGTGTGACGTCAGCAGGTCAACGGAACTGGTCCAGGTCAAACCTGACAGTGGGTCCCGCATGTCAGGGTGATTAATTTAATTAAAACTTAATTAAAACTAATCCTGTTTAATTAGCAGGGCTGGGCCCCACCTGTCATTGACTCAGGGGAGTCAACCAGGGCCCACCCGTGGTCAAAGTCAGTGTCGGCTGCCGGCGTTTAGTCGCCGGCGAGCCCGACGCGGCGGCAGGAGTGGTTTTGGCCATTTCGGCCACCAAATGGACCGCGGAGGCCACCGGAGTGGAGCTGAGGACAACCCGCAGCTCTTGGCGGAGTCCGTTGGGGTCGGGGTGGCCGGAGTCGACGCCGGCGACGACTTTGGCGGCCACCGAGGTTCGGTCGGAGGTGAACTTGGTGCTAGAGGGTTTGGTGAGGCTCGTGGAGTGGCTAGCTAGGTGCTGTGGAACGCGGTGAGCAAGATGGACACCATCTTGTGGCCGGAGGATGACCGGGAGCACGTCGGCGACGGGGTCCACGGCGGTGGGTGCGGTTGAGCTCCGGGAGGTTGCTACACGGCTCGGGAGCAAGAACGGAAGGGAGGGGAAGATGGCTAAGCTCACAGTGAGTGCGACGGAGTCCTTGGTGCGGCCGGAGATGGACCGGAGCGACGACGGCGTTGAAGGGGATCTCCGGCGACGGTGAGCTCGGGCGAGGTCGGTGCGGTGGTCTCGGGCGTTGCGAGCGCTCGGGGCTCGGCTACTCGATGAAGTGGACAGCGGCGAAGCTCCTGGACACGGTGAGACGGCGTGGAGACGACGGGGAGCACGGCTACGACGGTGGTGCGGCGATGGTGGCATCGGCCATGGCTGGGGCGTGCGAGGGGGAGGAGCTGGA
>NC_057803.1:129543940-129563068 GCF_018294505.1 Triticum aestivum | reverse complement strand
GGTGCTGGGCTGGGCCGGCAGGTGGGCTGGCTAGTGGGCCTGCGGTGGCGCCAGGTAGGGTTTTCCCTTTTTTTTCTATTTCTGTTTTTATTTAATATATCTGCAACTTTGTTGAATTAAATAAAATACCTAGACAACTCCAAAAATCACCAAACTACTCCTGGTCCATAGTTGGATTATTTCCAACATGAAACATTTTAGTTTGGAGATATTTGAGCATTTAAATATTTTATATAATTTTAAATGCCCAAATTCAAATAGTTATGATTTAATTCAAAAACCCTAGGATGGCCTAGGAAAATGTGCACCACTTTTGCAGAGGTTCTGAACCAAGACAAAAATGATGGGCATTTTAGAAGGGCATTTCAGGTTCATTGAAAATTATTTTAGTAAACCCTAATTGGTTTCAGAGGGGACTGGGGGTCCTGTCATCCCCATTTCAAGTTTCTGCTGAAAGAGTAAACATGATGCAACACTCTAATGCATGACTAGCTAGGGTGTGACAGTCCACCTGGAGGTCGCATTCTACGCGTAGTGCCTGGCGCAGCAAGACACCATCGACATAATCACCCACGTCTACGCGCAAATCGTCAACAAGGACTACTACGTGCTAGAGGAGGACAATAGGTCGATGGCATTCTTAACCCGCAGGGCAACCTTGGACGACATTTTTCAGAAGCACGTTGAGCTCACCGCCAACGCTGCTGCTCCTCACACGTCGGTTCGTGAACCGGCGCACTAGGGCGTGAAGATCTCGTTGATGGATCCATATGTATCTTTATCTTTCTGTCAAATCCATGTAGTAGTATATGGTACTACTAGTAATTATCTTACCTTTCGCATCAACTTCATAATTTCGTACGTACTCCATGCATGAACCGTGCCAGAACCAAACTTCTCATTACTCTAGGGAAAATCAATATTTCTATCTATCGGTCATGCCATGGAGCAGAACCAAATTTTACAAGTTACAAGTTCAAAAGGAAAAGCCTGCCATGTTGGTGTCGCACCCCCACACGGTTGGTCTGGAACGCCGCTCAAGGGGGAATGCGTACTGTGTTGCATTTTCACTTACAAGTGGGACCACAATTGAGCAAACCGACTATCGGCAAACCCCCACCCCGCCCACCGCGCGATGGGTGAGAAAACAGGAGGGAGAAGAGATGGTTGTAGCACGGACTCCAAGCAAATTGGTGTCGGATGGGACTCGTGTGGGTGGCGTGTGCCGTACAGCTAGACATTTATGCTAGTTATGGCCCATGCCACCCCACTATATCGAGCCTATATCAAGGTGCTGGTTACGTAGAACAAATTTCCTGGAGTCCGTGCTCAGCCCTCCTCTATCTCTGTTCTTAGCCAGCCAGCAGAAGCATGGAGCCCATCGTCGGTTTGCTCACATGCGGTCCCACATGTCAGTGAAAATGGAAGAGGACCCACTAAACATGCACATTTTTCACCTCGACGTGCTAGTGATGAAAAACAAATCCAATAAAGATCTTTGGTGGCCGCTTTTGGAGTTACTCAAGAGTAGTAAGATTCTATTTACAGTTTAACCCAAGATGCACATCACGTGGCTTCAACTACCACACCATTTTCTTGCATAAAACAACCTGGATGCTGGATGTCCCACATGTCGGCAAAAGGAGGAAGAACTCTACCAAATCTTCTCCACATTTAGGCCAGAGGAGTAGGAAACACGGCAAGCCATGTGCCTACATCATACTACGTACAAGCCCATCTCACGCAGTCATGCTATCACCATATTTCTCGGCCTCCATGCGACACCTAGCTCTAGTTGATCTAACTAGAACTAACGATTGGTTGGCTCTATGTGATGTGGCAACTTCATACTACTACAGATGCTGGCTATACTACTACGGCACGAACACTCCAAGAAGTGAGTCGAAAACCATTTATAAATTGAGTTTATGACATGCATATGCAAATCTACTATTCATTACATACAATAAGTCATCAACACACAACGACAATGAGGATACATGTTGGATTATAGATTAGTTCCAAGAAAACATTCTAGTAAATACTAAAGTTTTCATCACACAACAAATAACAAGCAATGAAATGAACTTCGGCTCAACCAATCCTCGACATTGGAAACGCTTGCTTTGAACTAGAAGAGTTTCTCTCGGAAGGGCCAGCTAATGTCAATCTCGAGACCAAAGCAGAACTGATAATCTAGGCTGAAGCGGCCTATTTCATGACCCATATTGTTGTAGCCATGGTAGGGAAGCATAGCAATGTCCGAGGTATAGATACAGTTGCTTCTCATAAATGGTAGTAACATTGTGTCAAAAGCAGCTGGATCGCCTTTCACCATGATTGGGTAGTTTTGTCCAAGGAAGAGTGAGTTTACTCCAAGAGTATCAATACTAAACCAGGGAGAAGGTGTTGGCGCTAGCACAATAGTATCCATCCCGAGTACCCTGCAATGGATGTTGGAGTAGGTCCAGAGAGTGCGACCATGGGAGACAACACTTGCTTCCTTAGTCACATCAGCGGTGCCCTGTATATAGACAAGAAGAGGTGATCCATCGGAATAAGTTGCCAGGCGCCATTGAGTATATGGGTCCTCATGCTGGTGATCATCATCATCATCATCTCCCCCTTGGTTATAAATTTTTTCAAGTATAGGTGGTCGAATGTTCGTAGGACCTTGGAAACACAAGAAGGATAATTAATATAGGGAAACTAGCTAACCCGCATGCATGTGGATGAAACAATTATAATTATGATGGAAGACAAACGTACCAAAAGCATAAGGATTCCATGCAAAAACAATGCCATGAGTGGTGGCAGCAAACACAAGACCCTCATATTGAATTGCATCATAGTACTCTTTTGTGTATAGAAACTAATTTTTGAGCAATATCCATCCAGTCAAACTATGAAGGAAGGCAACAAGCTTGTCGAAGATAGAAACAACTCCATAGTCCATTAAATCCTAAGAGCGGTCAGGAACTTGACAAATTACTATCTTCTGTAGACAACAGTCACCATGAACGTAGTTGAACGTACATAGAAAACCGCTGTGCTCAACCTTTGGGCAGTCTGAGATTTTTGGAAGTGGAACCCGATGATGAGTATACACATTCATAAGTTCCCACTCGCAGTTGGACCCTATATAAACAACCCAATCTCCATTTGTGCCTGCCCAAACCTTACCCTCAAGCGATGGCATCTTAACATCACACGTATCATTATCAAGTGGCACCAACTTGCACAAGGCGAGGCCTTCGTCATCCGCGCGCCAGTGAGCAGGGTCATGGTGAAGAAGATAGGGGAGATCAAACCGCTCCTGGACCCTTGGGTTCATTGTAATGATGTTATTAGTTGAGTCGAGAATGGTCTTGAATGAACCTACCATGCTAGCCGAGGTGATGACGTCGCACCGATCAATGAGTTCCTCCACCACGTCATCATTTAGATCGGGGCAAGAATAACGGGGTCGTTTCTGGTCTGTTCCCTCCATGGAGAAGACGATCGAACAATGGTAGAAGGAAGGGTGAAGGCAAATGGAGGAGGGAGGAAGAGCGTGCGACAGTAGTTCCAAATCGAGAGGGAAAGGCAAAGAGTCGGTGCACGGTTGCCACAGTACACGAAGAGGCGCCCCGGCCTACATAGACGTACGTTCGGAAATTGTACAAAAGGACTCGCTGTCGTCTCACTGACATGTTGGAACGGGGCCACATGTCAACGAAGAAGCTAGTGGGGAGCGGACGGTTGCCATAGAGGTCACACACTGACGACAAGGCCGTCCTGTCAGACCTAGCACCACCGCGGGATGGCTTCCGTCCCCCACACGAGTGAAGCCACTTCGCACCCCCCCACGGTTGGTCCGCCATGCTGCTAGGCCAAATCCAGCGCGTGCAGCTCGAACGTGCGCTCGCTCAGCCCCCTTTCCATCAATGCACCAGAGCTACCCAACCACGGCTACGTGTTTTGCGCACCCGGTGGCCGGATTTGGAGCGGATCCGGTCAGGCTTGAGCGAGCCCGGCTGTGGGAGGCCGCGTCGCGCCATGGACTGGCCGGGCACCGGGCTGGAAGGCCCCGACAAGGCTGCAAGGCCGCATGCAAGTACTGACTCCTCGTCTAGCCGCTTGGATCTACACCATCGGCGGTCCGCCGCAGATACATGAATGGCGGTCGTCCGGGCTCGGTGCTGGCCCAAAAGCTCGTCAGCGCACCGTTGCCACTCATTACGTGCGACGACTTCCCAAAGAAGGTCTTGCACCATGTGTGTACAACGCCAGAACATCCCGGATGGGTGTTCATCAAGTGCTCAACCGATGGGGTATGTGCTACTTTAGCTTTGGTTGTTCTCTCGAATTAGACTAGTTGTGCTAACTTAAAATTTTGTTGTGTAGAATGGATGCAAGTTTTGGTATTGGGAAGAAGAGTACATCGATATATTGATAGAGCACAATTTAGTAGATGTTCTAGCACTTTTAGCTAGCATAGAGGCTAGAGATAGACTAGTGCACTTGTTGATAGAATAGAGGCTAGACATGAGACTACATGCGAGGAAGAAACATCTACTTCTTTACACTCGAACAAGAAATAAGCACGCAAGATCGAGCCTCCGCAGATCAATAATGAATGCATCAAGAAGGCACTAATCCAACTTACACGAGAAGTTATGGAAGTTCGATATCTTCTAAAATGTATTCTTGTGGTTCTTGTTTTCTTTGGTCTTGCTTTTCTAGTCAAATTTTGGTGATGTATTTCCATGTACCAAAAACAATGATGAAAAAAGATATGTGTTTGCAAAGAAAAATGTACGCGGCCGGGATGCGTCCGCGCATTGGGCGCACGGCCACCGCATCCGGGACATGGCCCGGACATGACCCCATTGCCCTACCCAAACTGACAGAATCCAGGTAAAACGGAGGTCCGTTTGGGGTCGTGCATTGGATTTGGCCTTACAAGTGGGACCGCAGTTGAGGAAATTGACTATCGGCAAACCCCCACCCCGTCCTCCGCGCGATGCTGAGTTAGAGAAATGAGGAGGTTGAAGAGATAGCTATAGCACGGTCTCCAAGAAATATGGTGTCAGATGGAATTCATGTTGGTGGCGTGTGCCGTACTCCTGGACGTGAATGCTTGTTTTGGCCCATGCCACCCAACTATATATCGAGGATTCGAGATGCTGGTTACGTACAACGAACACATTAGCATATGGCCCACCTCACACTATGGCCAAATTTCCTAGAGTCTATGCTAGGTTAAAAAGTGTTCTTTGTGAGGGTGGGTGGCTGTTCTCAAGTTTAAAACTTGTTGCATATACATAGACGTAGAGATAGTGCAGCAATTTTTAAAGTTTGAACCCAAACATCAGAATGCAATTTCTAAGGGACTCATCCTAGGACCTAGGATGGCGGGATTTGAAGCTACAGTAAAAACACCCACCCAACGCGTGAAGCATGTGACTAGTACAAATAGTAGTACTATTGTTGATTGGACTCATTTGATAACCTGTTGCAATGCACGTACAATTATGTATTCAGAAAATATATTTTTGCCTCGTCGCAGCACCCACTCAGAGAAGCGACTCGAAAGCCATTCATATATTTAGTAAGTTTATCACAGGCATATCATTTTATTACATACAACAGGTCATGAACCCACAACGACAATGAGGATACATTATAAATACTAAAGTTTTCTTCACACAACAAATAACAAGCAAGGAAATGAACTTCAGCTCAACCAATCCTCGGCATTGGAAACGCTTGGTTTGAACCAGAAGTGATTCTCTGGGAAGGGGCAGCTACTGTCAATCTTTGGACCAACGCAGCACTGATCATCCAGGCTAAAGCATATTGTGATAGCCACAATAGGGAACCATAGGCAACGTCCGAGGTATAGATACAGTTTCTTCTCATAAATGGTAGTAACATTGTGTCAACAACACTTGGATCTCCTTTCACCATCATTGGATAGTTTTGTCCATGGAAGAGTATCAATACTAAACCAGGGAGAAGGTGTTGGAGCTAGTACAATAGTATCCATCCCGAATACCCTGCAACAGATGTTGGAATAGGTAGGGGGAGTGCGACCATGGGAGACAACACCTGCTTCCTTAGTAACATCAGGAGTGCCATGTATACAGACAAGAAGAGGCGACCCATTGGAATAAGTTGCCAGGCGCCACTGAGTATATGGGTCCTCATGCTCATGATCAACATCATTATCTTCTCCCCCTTGGTTATAATTTTTTTCAAATATAGGTGTGATGACCCACAATTATAGGGGACCTATCGGTAGTCCTTTCGATAAGTAAGAGTGTCAAACCCAACGAGGAGCACAAGGAAATGATAAGCGGTTTTCAGCAAGGTATTCTCTGCAAGCACTGAAATTATAGGTAACAAATAGTTTTGTGATAAGATAATTTGTAACGAGCAACAAGTAACAAAAGTAAATAAAGTGCAGCAAGGTGGCCCAATCCTTTTTGTAGCAAAGGACAAGCCTGGACAAATTCTTATATAGAGAAAAGCGCTCCCGAGGACACATGGGAATTATCGTCAAGCTAGTTTTCATCACGTTCATATGATCCGCGTTCGGTACTTTGATAATTTGGTACGTGGGTGGACCGGTGCTTGGGTACTATCCTTACTTGGAGAAGCATCCCAATTATGCTTAACCTCTATTGCAAGCATCCGCAACTACAACAAAAGTATTAAGGTAAATCTAACCATAGCATGAAACATGTGGATCCAAATCATCCCCTTGCGAAGCAACACATAAACTAGGGTTTAAGCTTCTGTCACTCTAGCAGCCCATCATCTACTTATTACTTTCCAATGCCTTCCTCTAGGCCCAAATAATGGTGAAGTGTCATGTAGTCGACGTTCACATAACACCACTAGAGGAGAGACAACATACATCTCATCAAAATATCAAACGAATACCAAATTCACATGACTACTAATAGCAAGACTTCTCCCATGTCCTCAGGAACAAACATAACTACTCACAAAGCATATTCATGTTCATAATCAGAGGGGTATTAATATGCATATATGATCTGAACATACGATCTTCTACCAAATAAACCAACTAGCATCAATTACAAGGAGTAATTAACACTACTAGCAACCCACAGGTACCAATTCCAGACTTAGAGACAAGAATTGGAAACAAGAGATGAACTAGGGTTTGAGAGGAGATGGTGCTGGTGAAGATGTTGATGGAGATTGACCCCCTCCCGATGAGAGGATCGTTGGTGATGACGATGGCGATGATTTCCCCCTCCTAAAGGGAAGTTTCCCCGGCAGAGCAGCTCCGCCAGAGCCCTAGATTGGTTCCACCAAGGTTCCGCCTCATGGCGGCGGAGTCTCGTCCCAAAAGCTTGCTTATGATTTTTTCCTCATCGAAAGACTCCATATAGCAGAAGATGGGCATCGGAGGGCCACTAGGGGGCCCACGAGGCAGGGGCGCGCCCAGGGGGGTAGGGCGCCCCCCACCCTCGTGAGCAGGGTGTGGCCCCCCTCCAGAACTTCTTGCGTTCAGTATTTTTTCTATATTCTGAAAATGACTTCTGTGAAGTTTCAAGGCTTTTGGAGCTGTGCAGAATAGGTCTCTAATATTTGCTCCTTTTCCAGCCCAGAATCCCAGCTGTCAGCATTCTCCCTCTTTATGTAAACCTTGTAAAATAAGAGAGAATAGGCATAAGTATTGTGACATAATGTGTAATAGTAGCCCATAATGCAATAAATATCGATATGAAAGCATGATGCAAAATGGACGTATCAACTCCCACAAGCTTAGACCTCGCTTGTCCTCAAGTGAAAGCCGAAATCGAGAAATATGTCCACATGTTTAGAGATAGAGGTGTCGATAAAAATAAAATACGGACATGAGGGCATCACGATCATTCTCAGAACAACAACTTATATAATTCTTGTCATATGATCTCTTATGCTAGAGTAATAATTAAATCCCAATTTCAAGTATGAATCATAAACTTCATTGGAAACTAACAACACTAAAAAAATACACATCCGTGACATTTTGGGCCGAACGATTTTTTTTCTGTCATACATATGACACTTCTATGACGATAATTGTGACAAAACCTGGTATCATCATAGATGTGGTGGGCTCCTACTTCTATGACAAAAATCATCACAGAAAATGGGCTTTTCGTCCTGGGCGGGCCGGAGACGCAGCTGCATGATATTCTTTGGGCCTTCCATGACGGAAAAAACCATGGTAGAAGCGAGGGCGAGGAAAATTTCGGGGAGTTCCTGGTTACGGTGGGAGGTCGGGGGCCGAGCGATGCGCGTTTCTCTTGTACATGTACGCGCGTGTGTGCGAGGCGTTCGCTCTAACTGAACCCGAGCAAGGCGTTGGGCTCTAACTGAACCCGAGCGATTGCACTGTAGGCTACACGTTTCTGAACCCGATCGAGCGATTCCTTCGCTACTGCTGCTAACTAAAGCCGATCGATGCTGCCTCTGGATGAACAGTGAGCATTGGGGGGGGGGGTTGGATGAACAGTTCCCGATGGGGGTGGATGAACAGGACCCTGTGGTGTTGCCTCTGGATGAACAGGACCCCGATCGATCGAGCTGGTTGGGTCTGGATGAACAGGACCCCGTGGAGGGATGGATGAATAGGACAACCACGTGGAGGGCAGGATAAACAGTAGCCCGTGGAGTGGTGGTTGAACAGGAGCCCGTGGAGAGGGCTGGTTGAACAGTAGCCAGTGGACTAGCGCGCGGTGGAGGCTGGATGAACAGGAGCCCGTGGATGAACAGTCGCAGGTGGAGGATGGAGGAGGTCGACGGTGGATGAATAGTAGCTCGTGGAGGCTGGAGGGGGTCGACGGTGGAGATGAACAGTATCCCGTGGAGTCCCGTTTGGCGGTACGCCACACCCCTCCCGATGAACAGGACACCTGTTTCGATCGTAGGAGGTCCTTT
This sequence comes from Triticum aestivum, assembly GCF_018294505.1. Classification (NCBI taxonomy): domain Eukaryota; kingdom Viridiplantae; phylum Streptophyta; class Magnoliopsida; order Poales; family Poaceae; genus Triticum; species Triticum aestivum. The sequence goes on along the minus strand of NC_057803.1, from coordinate 129,554,122 downwards.
TCATCCGTTTTGCGGTACACCACACCCCTCCAGATGAACAGGACCCCCGTTTCGACCGTAGGAGGTCTGTTTCCTCCGTTTTGCGGTACGCCAGACCCCTCCCGATCAACAGGACCCCGTTCCTAACGTAGGAGGTTCGTTTCCTCCATTGTGCGGTACGCCAGGCCTCGTTTCCATCCCCTGTTCCTTCTAAGCCCTCCCGATGAACACGACCACGCATTCCGTTCTGACCCAGCCGGTTGGCTCCCACGCATTCCGTTGCCTCCCGATGAACACGATGCATTCCGTTGCCTCCCCATGAACACGACGGATTCCGTTGCCTCCCCATGAACATGATGCATTCCGTTGCCTCCCCATGAACATAACGATGACGTTGTTTCTCCGTTTTGACCCAGCCATGTCAACGAGCCCTCGCCGTATGTATGCGCGAGTAGGCATTCGAGACCCCGCCCGAATGTACACATATGTGGCCGTATTTTCTTTCTTGCACCCTGACCGCCTCTACTACGACACGTGCGCGCCTCTACATCTACTAGTATATATGTACGTGCACGTTCACGACCAGAATGACAACGCTACGTACGCTTCGACCAGGTGGGTCCCGACTGTCGGCACTTGCGAAGATGTAGCTGGTGGGTCCCAGCAGTCAGGGGGGCGAAATACGGTGGCCCGTCCATTGGGTCCCCGCTTTTAGGTGGAGGAATAATTATTTTGCATGTAATAAGGAGGCACTTCCTTGTTGCGGCCATGGACTCAGCTATCAGCGTCTCCACGTACAGTCCACGTCCGATGGAAGCCGTTCCTTGACCACGTTGACCATGCCGCGCCGAGAGCACCAGGGCTATGGACGGTGGAGAGGCCTAGGAAGGGGATGACGTGGAGGCAGGGAAGACACGGCAGTGGATGCCCACGCGTAGAGGAGCACAAGGGCACTGGTTCACTGCGGCTGCCATCGCTGCAGAGTAACAGGGGGTGTGGGTGAGTAGAGGGATGGCCTGGCCAGTGGTGGGAGTAGTAGGGGGCGGTGAGGCCTCCGCCGCATCGCAGCCGGCCACGGGAGGCAGGAGCACGAGGCACGACCGACGCTGGTTTGGGCAGCTCGAGCAAGAAGACCAGAGGATGAAGAAGCACTACGGCCGTTGGATGGACATCGTACAGTCACTGGAGCTAGAATCATGCATATTGACTAAGTTGACAAAGCCCTCTGTCCCCGTCAACTTAGTAGGACTACAAGGCAGCCTGCCACTATACTGGGTCCCAGCTAACAGGGGGAGTATTCATTTTTTGTGCATAATAAGGAGGCACTTCCTTGCGTGCGAAGATATAGTTGGTCGGTCTGAGCTGTCAGTGGCGGTAACGTTTTTTTCACGAAATACAGAGGCCCTTTTGGAGGGTCCCTGATGTCAGGTGGAGGAATCATTGTTTTGCGCATAATAAGGAGGCATTTCCTTGCGTGCGGCCGTGGACCCAGCTGTCGGCCTCTCCATGTACAGTCCACTTCAGATGCATGTGGGTCATTGACCATGTTGACCAGGCCGCGCCGAGAGCACCAGGGCGGTGGACGACGGCGAGGCCTAGGAAGGGAACGACACGGAGGAAGGGAACGACACAGAGGTTGTTTCCCATGCGGAGGGGAGTACGACTATATGAGGGTTTACTAGTTCGTCTGCCATCGCCGGAGAATAACAGTAGGTGTGGGTGAGTAGATGGATTGCTAGGCCAGTGATGGGAGTACGGTGGGGCGGTGAGGCCTGCACGACAGCATAGCCGGCCGCGAGGAGGAGGGAGGAGGAAGTCCCGCCAGCGCTTGTTTGAGCGGCTGGAGCAGGAAGAGCAGAGATTGAAGAAGCACGACGGCCGTTGGATGGACATCCAACAGTCACTGCTTGTGCGACAACCTTTTTTTAGGAAAGCCTCAAATCTGTGGAAAACAGCATACAACCCATCTGCCATTATTTCTAATAATTTTCAACCCATTTGCTAATTCTTAAGGTTTTTTTGGAGCCCATATTATTTTTGTTAGCATTACAGCCCAAATTGTGGCCACGGTTAAAAAATTATATGAAATTTTGCATATTTCGGTGCGGTCCGAACTATTTTTAATCCTGAAATTTTGACTCACATTCAAACTGATTTTAAAAATAAATGTATATCAATATAAAATCCAACAAATTCTCCATGCATAACAATTAATGTAATTTAAAATCTTGAAATAAAAAAAAGATATTTGAAACTAATTGCCGGTTTGATGTGTTTTAAAAATGTACAGCCCATTTCTCATTACTAATGGGCCATTTTCTCGGCCAGCCGAATGAGAGCTCTCCTCGTCTTGAAAGATTTGCAGCCCAACAGGCTTGACAAAGCGACTTACTTGGCAAATCACAAAAAAACTGGGCTGTGGCCGTGGACCCAGTTGTCAGCCTCTCCACGTATAGTACTCTTCCGATGGAAGTTGTTCCTTGACCACGCCACGCGGAGAGCACCACGGAGGTGGACGACAGCGAGGCCTAGGAAGGGGATGATGCGGAGCCGGGGAAGACGCGGCAGTGGAAGCCCGCGCGGAGAGGAGTACGAGGGTTCACTAGTTCGGCTGCGGTGTGAGGCTGCCGTCGCGCCAGGGCCTGGCCAGCGGTGGGAATAGTAGGGGGTGGTGAGGCCTCCACGGCAGCACAACCGGCCATGGGAGGCAGGACAATGCGGCACGACCGGCGCTCCTTTGGGCGGCTGGAGCAAGAAGACTAGAGCTTGAAGAAGCACTACGGCCGCTGGATGGACATCGTACGGTCACTGGAGCTAGAATCGTTCATATCGAATAAGTTGACAAAGCCCTCCATCCCCGTCAACTTTGTTGGCCCACATGTCATCCTCCCACTATGGTGGGTCCCAGCTAGTAGGGGGCATTCATTTTTTTTGTGCGTAATAAGGAGGCACTTCCTTGCGTGCGAAAATATAGCTGGTGGGTCCGACATGTCAACGGGGGGAACGTTTTTTCACGAAATACAGAGGCCCTTCCGGTGGGTCCCACCTGTCAGGTGGAGGAATCATTATTTTGCGCGTACAGTACGCGGCCGATGAATGTCGTTCGTTGACCAAGTTGACCAGGCCGCGCCAGAGCACCATGGTGGTGGACGACGGCGAGGCCTAGGAAGGGAACGACACGGAGCCGTGGAAGACTCGGCAATGGTTGCCCACGCGGTGGGGAGTACGAGGGTTTACTGGTTCGGCTGCCGTCGCCGGAAAATAATAGGAGGTGTGGGTGAGTAGAGGAATGGTCTGGCCAGCAATGAAGTAGGGTGGGGCGGTGCGGCCTGTGCGGCAGCACAGCCAGCCATGGGAGGCGGGAGCAGGCAGTACCACCGGAGCTAGTTTGGGTGGCTGGAGCAAGAAGATCAGATATTGCAGAAGCAACACGGCCGTTGGATTAACATCCAACGGTCAGTGCTTCTAGTATCGTTTGTGGACTAAGTTGACAAAGCCAAAGTACACGTCTACCTAGTAGACCCACAAGTCAACCTCCAAATCTGTCTCAAACAACATACAGCCCAAAATTTCTAGCCAGATTCAAATTAATTTTAAATCTAAATATACCTTAATTTAAGTTCAATGAAATTTTACCCACACAAAAACGATGAAATTTAAAATATCAAAAACCGAAAGAAAACAGTATTTTGGAACTAATTGTCAGTTTGCTGTATTTTTTCATTTTACAGTTATTATTACTTATAGCCCATTTATTATTACTTATAGCCCATTTTTTGGGCAAAATGCATCCCTCCTCGTCTTGAAAGATTTCCGGCCCAACAGGGCGTAGAAAAGCAAGTAGGCCTACGTTGGTTATTCTACAAAAAGCAAAATAGCTGGCTAGCAATTTTCAGAAAGGAAAAAAACAAACTGGGTTGGTCATGTGCTAAACATATGAAATAAAAGCCTGGGCTAGATGGGCCACGAGTCCCGCACAACCCAGTTGATACCTTTCTCCATCCCGAAAATACAAAATTACTGCGCGCTGCTGGGTCCCTACTGTCATCCTCACCATGTATAGTCATCTCCTTATTCCTCTCAGTTGTTGACCATGTTGACAACACCGGAGGGCGGCGCCGCGGCGAGCGAACCAAGGCGGAGGACGATGGTGAGGCCTCGGACGGGAACGAACATGATCCAGGGCAGATCACAGCCAGCTGTGGGAGGCGGGCGCGGGCGGTCCCACCGGCGCTGGTTTGGCTTTGGCGGCTCGAGGAAGAAGAGACTGAAGTAACGCGACAGACGTTGAATGTCAATCCAACGGCAAGGTTGGCACAATCGTTTGTTGACTAAGCGGACACCAAGTAGCATACTTTTTTATATATAGGAAGAAAACTGCGAGGAAAATGTGTTCGTCTGCCGTCCTCCTCACAGGCAATGTTCGCCACATAAGTGACTAGCACCCTTGGTTTTCAACCGAGAGGTCTTGGTTCGAGTCCCAGGAACTCTCAATTTTGTCCTCCTTCCTTCCTCACAAAAAAGGGAAAGAAAATCAAAGACTTGGGAAGGCATACAGAACAAGCTAGTGTACCAGTAATGAGACGTTGCCGAGTTTTAGAAAAAAGAAAGACGTGCTCCTGTAGCTGGTTCGAATCCAAACCTAGACTATGACTATATATGGTGCTATGCTACTCTGCAAGTAATGAAACTGACATATCCAACGTTCGCTTCTCCTGTTCTCTACTTACTCTGCCTAGCATCAGAAGCTCTGGCCGCAGCAACCATGTCCGCCGGCTACTCGCCCACCTACTGTTCAGCCGGCAACAACCACATATGCGCCAAGTCGCAACCCATACCATCGCATGTGGGTCTCATCACACCCTCACTGGCATGCGCACCGCAACCGATTGCTCATCGCAACCTGCTGCCGTTGGTGTGGTGCCACTGCTGCAAATCACGCAGAGTCATCTGTCGCGTCTCAACCACAATCCGCAACCTGGGCTGAGTCTTCTACAAATGCCCGAGTCATGGGGTAATAATATGTTTAAGTGTTGTTATGCTGCTTTCAGTTGCTGATTTTTTAATAGTTTGGTTGATGATCTACCAATTTGATTCGTGCAGAAAAGGGAAGATTCGTGTGATTTGTATTTTTGGGAAGTTGCTGATGTGGTACGCTGATTATTTGGTTAGCCGAGGAATCCCAATACCAGCAAGTTGGGGTGTTGGACAAGTAACTGAAGGAATGGTAGAAGACGAAGATGTAGAGCAGAAGGTTAAAGATGCAGTTCCTCTAATCATGGCCAAGCAACAGCTGCTGATCGGCCTTGACATCAATGATGAGATGAAAGAGCTTGTGAAGATAATGGGCAAAATCGATGTGCTTTGTAGGATGGTTGTCTCTTTATTTGTAGTGTATGTAGCACTCGTGATGTATTCAGTGGCTACGACATGAGCACTTTGCTGAAACTAGTAATGAATGAAACCTGTGTAGCAGGCTGGGCATAGTGTTGTGAACATCTAATGATTTCTATTAACAGAAATCAGGGGGTATCCCCTTTTGCTCATATAAATAAATAAATAGCAGAGGCCCTGTCGGGTCAGCTTTGTTCTCATTTGAAGACGTCGAGCAAATTGCAGTCCAACAGCAAACTATGTCATCAAATTCAAGTTCCACAGCCAAATATGAGTACAACTAAACAACAATGTCATCATGTTTTAGTTGTCATACAATCACCAAACACAAATCAGCATACATAACAAGTGATGTTCTCACAGCAAAATACTAAACAACATGTTCATCAGGTTTCAGTTGTCATAGCAAACACAATTTCACATAGTAGATAAAAAAACATCTTCTGACAAGCAAATATGGCAAAAGCAATGTAATCATCATCCACAGCAACAGCGTCAACATCTTCGCCATGTGTATTAGTCTGAATCGTAATTCCCCGCGGTGTCATCTTCTTCTTCCTCCTCAACGTCCTTGAACATTGGCTTCTTCTTGATCAACTCTTGTATGTCCACAGCACGACAAGCAATCATTTCGCCGGCGTCATTGACGTGATGGTTCTCAAAGATATTAGGAACATCTATGTTATCTTGTACATCAGGAGCACTGTAAGCATCATCTTGTTGTGCAACTTCATTAAACGAATTCCTCTGCTCAAACCTTTGCAATACTCTCCAATCATCGCTACGTGCAAATGTGTCTTCCAAGAAAAATATCTGTGTTGCTTGATTTGCCAAAATAAAAGGCTCGTTGGTCTGGTACGCCACCTTGACATTGATGGATTTGAAATAATCATCAACTCTGGGTTTTGCGATCCTGGAAAACAGGTTATACCAACAACAGCACAACAGAACCACACACCGATGATCCTCGAAACTAGAGATATACTGCAACTGAATAATGTCCATTATGTTAGCATACATTTCAGTTGTCTCTTTGTCATACATATCCGTGCTCATGATGGCACTGTTTTGTGTCTTCCTGCCTTCGTCTCGTGCAAGGGTGTTGTAGCGCACATCTCCAACAAACGCAAAATTCATAATGTCTTAACCGAGTATCAGGACCCATTGCTAGTGAGTAAAAGGCATCATCAACTGCCTGCCCATCCTCCCGCATCTTCTTAACCTATGGTTAGAAAATAGACAAGCTGATGATCTTATGTACTCAATATATTAAAAAAAACCGACAGTGCACTTCAAAAGCTTACATGGTTCTTGAACCATTTCGCATATCCTCCCATAACCAGTTTGTCAATGTTTCTTGGATTTTGCGGTAGTAACTCCTCTTTGTAGATGCTGCACAACATAGTGATCGCGTCAATCTAAATATATAAGAATGTGCTGCAAGTTTAGTAGATTACGATGTATAAGCTGCAGTACTGCACTTACTTGATATAAGGTAGTATCTCAGGATAGTTATTCAACACATACCAACCCATTTTGTCCAAATCTTTAGGTTTGTCCTCTTGTCGACTCTTCCCTGTAACTCGAACAGAATAATCGAAAACATTGAGCCCGGGATTGTCTTCACCCACCTCTTTGCTAAGCTGATCAACTGTTTCAATGTATTTTGAGCAGAATGTCAACGCTTCTGTAGCAATGTAGGCCTCTGCAATGGAACCCTCGGGTCTAGCTCTGTTCCTAACATAGCCCTTGAAAGTGCCTAGCCGCATTTCAATAGGGTACATCCAGCAATACTGTACTGGACCTCTAAGTAGTGCCTCATCAGGTAGATGAACAGCCAAATGCACCATCACATCAAAGAAGCCTGGAGGATATATCTTCTCAAGGTCACATAGGATAGTTTGTATCTTATCTCTAAGACGCTCCAAAGCATCTATCCTGATATTCCTACTGCAGAGTTCCCTGAAGAATTGTCCCAACTCTGCAACTGCTCTGTATAAGTCAGGGCGGCCCAATCCTCTAAGGATAACAGGTAAAACCCTTTGAAGTAGGATGTGGCAGTCATGAGTTTTCAACCCTTGTACCTTGTTTCCATCTGCACCGACTCTCCTTTCAGGGTTGGAAGCAAATCCATGTGGGAATCTACCATGTGACAGTACCTCGCAGAATTCTATTCTTTTTACCTTGTCCAAGACATACACAGCTGGTGCCATATCCCGTGGTTTACCTTCATCTTGCTCCTGCAAATCCTTTCTGATACCCAGGTGTGTCAAATCAATCCTATATTTTAAGGTATCTTTCGTCTTGCCTTCAACATTAAGAAGTGTACCGATAATGTTGTCACATATATTTTTCTCGATGTGCATCACATCAAGATTATGCCGCAGATCCAAATCTTTCCAATACTCCAAGTCCCACAAAGTGGACCTGCGGGTAAACAATAATCTCTCTTCTACCCTGCCACGCTTCCTTTTCCCGCTACCATTACCAGGATGGTTTCCTGGTGTAATATGCCTGACCTTCTCTAATTCCACTTGCAACTCATCGGCGGTGAGCCTCTTTGGCGCATCACGGTTTTCATGCTTTGCATTGAACACATGTCTTCGGTATTTTCTAGGATGCGGCTTGTCCTTGGCAAGGAAACGGCGGTGTCCAATGTAACAGATCTTGCTAAGTATTGTGTATGACAACGGATTCCTGTCACAGCGGATACATGCATTGTAACCATGTGTCGTTCGCCCTGACATAGTGCCCAAAGCCGGATAATCATGGATGCACCAAATTATAATAGCACGTAGAAAGAAATTAGCTGGTGGGCTGCTATATAGGTCTTGAGTGAGAACACCCTTCCATAGCTGTTGAAGTTCCTCCACAAGAGGCTCCATGAACAAATCAAAATCCTTTCCAGGACTTTTTGGACCTGGGATGAGCAAGGCCATCATGTAGTTTGATTCTTTGGTGCAGACATTTGGAGGCATGTTCTAAGGGATAACAAGCACTGGCCACATGCTATATGTGGCGCTCTGGTGGCCAAATGGGTTAAATCCATCTGAAGCTAAGCCAAGTCTAATGTTTCTCGGGTCAGCAACAAACTCTTTGTGTTTATCATTGAAGCTTTTCCACTCACTACCTTGAGATGGATGGCTCATTACATTATGATCTCTATACTCCTGGTTCCTAGAATGCCACAGTACATCCTCTCTTGTTTCAGCATCATGAAACAACCTCTGCAATCTTGGTGTAATTGGAGAATGTCTCAGAACATTATGAGGAATCCTCTTCACAGCATCGCCATCTTTCCATCTTGATGATTTGCATTTTGGGCACTCACTTAAGTTGGCAGAATCCTTCCGGAACAGAACATAATTATTCTTACAAACATGGATCATATCATATCCAATTCCAACTGCAAGAAGGATATTCTTCATTTTACTATAGGTGTGTGGCAGCTCAGACGCATCTGGGAAAGATTCACGGAAAGCATCCAACATCACATCGAATGATTTGTTGGTCATCCGCTCAGATGTTTTCACCTGAAGAAAGGTGCCATAGCTGAGAATACTGACAACTTATTTCCTGGGGTGACATCAACGTTGCATTGTTCCAACATGCAGACCCACTGTTTTTCTTCTGTAGGTGAAATTTCACGGAATGCACGAGCATTTCGTAGCATTGTTTCAATGTTGGTCAAACTCACTGGCTCCGCCACCACCACCTCCTCCTCCTCTTCCACCTGAGCATCAGGCAGATCAAGATGGTGATCTGCTGCTTCCACGTAGTCAATAACATTGACGTTCATAGCTTCACTATGATGAACCCACCTAGTATATGTGACCGACATCCCATACAAGCGTAGATGATTTTGCACAGTTGATGGGGTCTTGTAACTGAATTCATACAACTGCTACACGGGCAGAGCACATCTGATTTCGGACCACCATACTCAGCTCTGATAAAGTTCATGAAGTTTTCAACCCCCTCGACATATGCAGCGAAGAATCTTCGAGCAGAAGTTATCCAAGTCCTGTCCAGCTGTTAGACATACAAATTAGTTCTTCTACTAGATATTACAGGAAAAACATATATGCTTTTTTATGAAGTCCAGAAAAAAATACCTAGGTGGATGTCTAAAGCTATGGCAAGATATTTGGACGAGCAGATCTAAGTAACGAAATATATGTAAAGCTAATTCAGAAAACAGATTTGAGTGCCAAATTATGGCAGGCTGTTTTAGCAGTCAATGAGGCCGAGCACACAGCCATCGAACTATCGAAGGCCATCGCAGCAACAAAGATCGAGTATAAAACGGTGTAGAGCTATTTCTGCTAACAGATTGGCTACTAGACAATGGCAATCTACGTCAAAATAAATATATGGCAGGATATTTTAGCAACTAATCGGCCTTGGCATGCCATCTCAGCTAAGCAGATTGAGTGCAGAACAGGGCAAGGAAGCTTCTTAAGCAGAGCATATTGACAGTAAACTACTTCGGCAAACAATGAGATCAACATCGTCTATCAGCTAACATTCAGCGCTACACCGACATGAACGGGGCCTCAGTCTAGAATGCGCATACCGTGGGAGAAGCTGACCGCCATGCGTCTCCACACGAACGTCGCCAGCGGTGGTGGTGCTGACCGCCGTGCGCCTCCACAAGAACGTAGCTAGAGGTGGCGGCGCGGCTAGAGGACGATAGTCTACAAGAGCATACTGTCGGAGTGAGAGGATCGCCGAACCGCGGCGTTGACGTATCGGCGTGGCGGGGAGGGCGGCTTTGGCGGAGTGAATGGAGTGGAGGGGGACAGGGGG
>NC_057803.1:129535484-129543553 GCF_018294505.1 Triticum aestivum | reverse complement strand
GGGAATTTTTGGGTGTGTGGGGGGGGGGATTTTCGCGCGGTGGGCGGGGGGAGTTTGGCGCATGGTAGGTTTATCCATGTGCAGTCCCACATGTTAGTGAAGAGGCAAGCCGGAGCGCGTTCCGTTTGCGTGAGCCATGTGGAGGACCAAACGTGTGTGGGGTGCAATGCCACCGCGACAGGAGTGCTGTGAGTGTACCGCATTTTTTCCTTTTAAACTAGGTGCTTCGCCCCCTCAAAAAAAATCTGTTGCTTCACGCGATCCATCGATACTACTACTAGTAATCCGGTAATCCCGACTAAAACGGCATGGCCGGGTCTTTTCTCGCGCGATATGCTGGGAGGTTGGCTTAGTTGGCTTTTTTAGGACGACTAATGCTACACCTACGTAATCCCAGTAACTTAATTAACGTAATGTGAAACGTGTGAGCTGTTGATTGTAGATTGGGGGAGGGAGGGGCCCACTACCATGAAAACCAGGGGAGGAGAGAGAGAGGCAATTTACGTTAACCCTTTTGTAGGTTCTCGTAGATGTAGAAAGATGTGTCCGATCCTGCAATATAGACCGTCTGATCTATATCTAACGGATAGCAAGGAAACTATGACAATTTACCCGCACTCCTCTCCACATTTGCAGATAAGGCTTTCCCTCGTTCATCCTTTTCTCCCACAAGATCTTGATCTTTCATGCAACGCACGGGCATCTTGCTAGTACTCCTACAATATGTATATTATTGTGAAAGTTCATATACACCGGTCGAGATTAATGCAAACACGGCAGATTTTCATTACATTTCGAACTTTTATAGGACAAAAAAATAAAAGAAACCCGACCCTAAACCTATTCTACGGCTGATGGGGTTATGTACCTAGGGTAGGGTCATGGACCTGTTCCAAGTAACTTACCCTAGGACATCCCTAGAAGAGGTCGCCTTCCAGTCGACCAACGAGGATTCACTCGACTGGCCTGAAGGACTCGACCACGAAGACTCACTCGACCACCAGGAGGTCAAGAGGCACTCTGCGCCGCAACGGCCTGTAATTAAGTAGACTTTATGATATTAAAGGCACTTTATGTGGGGCGTTACCAGTAACGCCCCAGACTTAACTCACCTTAAACCCTCTCCTACGTGGGCTGGCTGGGGTCCTGGCGCACTATATATAAGCCACCCCCCTCCACAGGCAGAAGGGTTCGGCACCTTGTAATCCATACATTCATAATCCACTCGACCGCCTCCGGGCTCCGAGACGTAGGGCTGTTACTTCTTCCGAGAAGGGCCTGAACTCGTACATCCTTTGTGCTTACAACCTCTCCATAGCTAGGACCTTGCCTCTCCATACCTACCCCCCCACTCTACTGTCAGGCTTAGAACCACGACAGTTGGCGCCCACCATGGGGCAGGTGTTTTAGCGATTTTGTGGAGAAGTTGCGATTCTTCCGAGTACTTTCATCATGGTGTCTGCTGGAATTTTGGTCGAGGGTCAAGAGATCCGTCTCGGCGCTCTCGCCTTCATCGCCGACGACTCCGCATGGCTCCAGGAGGCTCCACTCGACGTAGATGCGCTCCCCGTCCGCGGTGCGACGCATTTTCGCGCATGTGTCCGCGGCGTTCTGCTGCGGCAACCATCGACCCAGTATCGGTCGGCTCCTCCATCTTCCACCCTCCCGGTCTCCCGCCAGCGCAAGCGCTCAGGCCGGTCGAGGCTTCAGCGATGGGTGAGTCACGCGGTGGCTCGCCAGTCGGCCACTACACAAGTTGCGGCAATCGAGCCCAACGAATCTCTCTACGGCTTGTTCGATCAGTCGACTGGCTCCGGAGAGACTGCATCCGAGTGCGGAAGCAGTGATCCAGCGGCGGAAATCTTGATGGTCGACGGGCCCCACAGTCCTCCTGGCTTCGCCCGTGGTGGTGGAGCAGGCGACGGCGGCGACCCTGCACGAGGCTACGAAGAGTACCAGCCCGAGCCACTCGACTCTCTGCAAAGAGAAGAGCTTCGCCGCAAGAACGAGGATCCCCTGCGTATTCCCATCGCAGGAGAAACCTCCGAGGCTCGTGCCTTGGAGGAGGCGCGTCTGGCCAATTTGGCCGAGCGCACTCGACTGGAGAACCTTCAGCGAGCACTCGACGAGCGCGTGCGGCAACGAGTTCCCGACACCAGTCGACGTCAACTCTTCCCGCCGACTCAGGTATATCGAACCCCAATTCAGAATTTAGCAGCTGCGACCCGTATAGCAGAGTCCATTCAGCCTTCGCAGTCAGAGGCTGGCAGAGGTTTGCTGCAGATCAGGGATCTGCTCCGGGCAGCAGGAGATCAGAATTCAGCCGTGTCTCAGTCGCGCAACAGAATTCACAGTCGATCTGTCACTGTGAATACGGTTCAGTCGGCTCACAGCCCCAGATCGCCTCCGCGGCGCGAAGGGCGTGAGAATCGGCGAGATCAATATGGCGACAGACTCGACCGAGATGATAGGCGTCGAGTGCCCTATTCCCCTCCGAGGGGTGGGTCTTACGCCCCTCGGCAGCCAGATGATAGGCGTCAGTACAGTACAGGGCGTAGGGTTCCAGTTGACCCCAGAGAGCCAGGCTTCGACGCGCGATCCATTATCGTGCAAGGGTTGGTCGACCGGAACAGAGCCCATCGAGGCGCACTCGACAGAGATGTGCCCACGAGCAGTCGAGTACATGTTTCTGGTCCTGAATGTTTCAGCAGAGCTATCAGAGCCGCAGTTATTCCCCCCAATTTCAGGTTGGCAACAGGAGTCAGCAAGTTCACTGGTGAGTCTAAGCCTGAAACTTGGCTTGAAGACTACCGAGTGGCAGTTCAGATCGGTGGTGGGAACGACGAGGTGGCCATGAAGCATTTGCCCCTCATGTTGGAAGGTTCTGCCAGGGCATGGTTGACTCAATTGCCTCCTAGCAGCATTTACACTTGGGAAGATCTGTCCCGAGTGTTCGTCAAAACGTTCGAAGGGACTTGCAAGCGACCAGCGGGATTGACAGAGTTGCAAGTCTGCGTGCAGAAAACCAATGAGACTCTCAGAGAGTATATTCAGAGGTGGATCACTTTGCACCACACTGTGGAAAATGTCTCTGACCATCAGGCAGTATGCGCCTTCAAAGATGGTGTCAAGAACAGAGAACTGAGTTTGAAATTTGGTCGAACCGGTGACATGACCTTGAGTCGGATGATGGAGATTGCTACCAAGTACGCCAACGGCGAAGAAGAAGACCGACTCCGAAGCGGCAAGCACAAGCCGAGTCAGTCGGAAAAAGGAAACACCAGTCGGAAACAGAAGCGGAAGGCTGAACCGGCAGCTCCTGGAGAGGCTCTGGCCGTGACTCAAGGAAAGTTTAAGGGGAAACCAAAAGGATCCTGGAACCCCAAGAAGGTAAAGGATAAAGAAGGGAACGACGTGATGGATATGACGTGTCATATTCACACGAAGAAAGATGAAGAGGGGAATATCATTTACCCAAAGCACACCACTCGCCAATGTCGACTCCTGATTCAGCAGTTTCAGGGAAAACAGTCTAAGGACAAGGAGAAGGAGCCGGACAAGGCCGAAGACAAAGAGGACAGTGAGGAAGGATATCCGCATATCAACTCCACTCTGATGATCTTCGCAGATGTGGAAAGCAGAAGTCGACTGAAAGTGATTAACCGAGAGGTTAACATGGTTGCCCCAGCAAAGGCAAATTATCTGAAGTGGTCTCAAACACCCATCACATTCGACCAATCTGATCACCCGACTCATATTGCCACCCCTGGGAGGCAAGCTTTGGTGGTCGATCCAGTTGTCGAAGGCACTCGACTGACAAAGGTGCTGATGGACGGTGGAAGTGGGCTGAATCTGTTATATGCAGACACGTTGAAAGGTATGGGCATTCCGATGTCCCGACTGAGCACTAGTAACATGAGCTTCCATGGAGTTATACCAGGGAAGAAGGCCGAGTCACTCGGCCAGATAGCTTTGGACGTAGTGTTTGGCGATTCAAAGCATTTTCGCAAAGAAAAGTTGACGTTTGAGGTCGTGGATTTTCAGAGTGCGTATCATGCCATTTTGGGGAGACCAGCCTATGCACGGTTCATGGCTCGACCATGTTACGTGTACCTCAAATTGAAGATGCCCGGTCCCAAAGGTGTGATCACTGTCACCGGTGATAGGAAAAAGGCAGAGGAGTGCTTTCAGAAGGGCTCCAAAATTGCCGATTCCCAAGTGACAGCGGTCGAGTTCGAAGAATACAAGCAAAACGCAGATCCGAGTGACTTGCTGCGATCCAAGAAGCCCGCCACAGAATCTGCATTCCAGTCGTCCGGTGAGACGAAGCCTGTTCACATTCACCCGACCGACCCCGAAGCAGCTCCGACCTGCATCTCCACAACACTCGACCCAAAATAGGAAGAAGCGCTCATCCAGTTCCTCCGTGAGAACTGGGACATTTTTGCATGGAAGCCCGCTGACATGCCAGGTGTTCCCAGGGGACTGGCTGAGCATCGCCTAAGAGTCGACTCGTCTGCAAAGCCAGTCAAAGAACATCTTCGGCGGTCCGCCGTCCAGAAGAGAAAGGCCATCGGTGAAGAAGTGGCTCGACTGTTGGCGGCAGGATTTATCCGAGAGATATTCCACTCCGTGTGGCTCGCTAATGTCGTCATGGTTCCTAAGAAGGACAAGTCGCTCCGAATGTGCATTGATTTCAAGCACATCAACCGGGCCTGCCCAAAAGATCACTTTCCTCTCCCTCGCATAGATCAAATTGTTGACTCGACCGCGGGATGCGAGAGGTTGTCTTTTTTAGATGCTTACTCCGGGTACCACCAGATCCGTCTGTATGGGCCCGATGAAGTAAAAACAGCTTTCATCACTCCATTCGGGTGCTTCTGCTATATCACCATGCCATTCGGCCTCAAGAATGCCGGAGCCACATTTATGCGAATGATCCAGAAGTGTCTACTCACTCAAATCAGTCGGAATGTGGAAGCTTACATGGATGATATTGTTGTCAAGTCACGAAAAGGTTCCGACCTGCTCGCTGACCTCGCCGAAACATTTGCCAACCTCAGAAGGTATGATATCAAGCTCAATCCATCAAAGTGCACATTTGGAGTTCCTGGTGGCAAGTTACTCGGTTTTCTCGTTTCCGAACGGGGAATCGACGCCAACCCAGAAAAGATTGGCACTATTCTCCGAATGAAACGCCCTGTGCGAGTGCATGATGTCCAGAAGCTTACTGGATGCTTGGCCGCATTAAGTCGATTCATCTCACGACTCGGTGAAAAGGCATTGCCTCTTTACCGACTGATGAAGAAGGCTGACAAGTTCGAGTGGACTCCAGAAGCTGATGCAGCGTTTGACGAGCTAAAAGCTCTGCTCTCCACCCAGCCGGTGCTTGCTGCTCCAATCAGCAAAGAGCCTCTGTTGCTCTACATCGCAGCCACAGGACAAGTCGTCAGTACTGTGCTAACGGCCGAGCGGGAAGAAGAAGGAAAAGCTCTCAAAGTTCAGCGCCCAGTGTATTATTTGTCTGAAGTCTTGACTCCATCCAAGCAGAGATATCCTCATTATCAGAAGCTTGTGTATGGAATATACATGACCACAAAGAAGGTTGCTCATTATTTCTCTGACCATTCAATCACAGTCGTCAGCGACGCTCCACTATCAGAGATTTTGCACAACAGAGATGCAACTGGTCGAGTGGCCAAATGGGCGATTGAACTTCTTCCCCTTGATATCAAGTTTGAGGCAAAGAAAGCCATTAAGTCCCAGGCAATAGCAGATTTCCTCGCCGAGTGGATCGAACAGCAGCAGCCGACTGAAGTTCACTCGGAGCATTGGACCATGTTTTTCGATGGTTCTAAGATGTTGAATGGTTCCGGTGCTGGGGTTGTCCTGGTTTCCCCCAGAGGAGATAAGCTCAGATATGTGCTCCAGATTCACTTTGATTCCTCCAACAATGAGGCAGAATATGAGGCCCTCCTATATGGGTTGCGCATGGCCATTTCACTCGGCGTCCGTCGCCTAATGGTCTATGGCGACTCGGATTTAGTGGTCAGTCAGGTGATGAAAGAGTGGGACGTGAGAAGCCCAGCCATGACTGGATACTGCAGTGCAGTGAGGAAGCTGGAGAAAAAGTTCGAGGGGTTGGAGCTCCATCATATACCCCGACTGAAAAATCAAGCAGCTGATGATCTAGCAAAGATAGGTTCCAAGAGAGAAGCCATTCCGAGTGGTGTGTTCTTGGAGCATATACATACTCCGTCAGTCAAAGAAGATCCTTTCACCGAAGAAACTCCGCAGCCCAAGAGTGCCACAGATCCGACTGAAGTTGAAGTCCCAGCGGTGGTCGACTTGATCATGGAGGTTTTGGTAGTCATTCCCGACTGGACGATTCCGTATGTCGCATATATCTTGAGGAAAGAGCTTCCAGAGGATGAGGAAGAGGCTCGACAGATCGTCCGTCGATCTAAGGCCTTTACCGTCATCAAAGGACAATTATACAGAGAGAGCACGACTGGAGTCGGTCAGAAGTGCATAACACCAGAAGAAGGTCGACTCATCCTCAATGATATTCACTCGGGGACCTGTGGTCATCATGCGTCCTCCCGGACCATCGTGGCCAAAGCATACCGAGCCGGATTTTACTGGCCCAAGGCGAATGAGATGGCAAATAGTGGATAAGTGCGAGGGATGTCAGTTCTACTCGAATATGTCGCACAAACCTGCGTCAGCTTTGAAGACCATCCCACTCGTCTGGCCTTTTGCAGTCTGGGGGCTGGACATGGTCGGCCCTTTGAGAACAGGACGAAGTGGCTTCACGCATGTACTGGTGGCAGTCGACAAGTTCACCAAGTGGATCGAGGCTAAACCAATCAAGAGTCTCGACACCGGTACTGCTGTTAGCTTCATCAGGGAACTAATATTCAGATATGGAGTCCCGCACAGCATCATTACGGATAATGGGTCGAACTTTGACTCAGAGGAATTCAGAACCTTCTGCAACTCCCAGGGCACACGGGTCGACTACGCATCAGTCGCCCATCCGCAGTCGTATGGACAAGCAGAGCGAGCTAATGGACTGATTCTCAAGGGACTGAAGCCGCGACTGATGCGTGATCTCAAACACGCGGCTGGAGCTTGGGTCGACGAACTTCCATCTGTACTCTGGGGACTGCGGACCACGCCCAATCGGTCGACCGGAAGAACTCCATTCTTCTTGGTCTATGGAGCCGAAGCAGTCTTGCCGAGTGATCTTCTCCACAATGCTCCTCGAGTCGAAATCTACAACGAAGCAGAAGCTGAACAAGCGCGGCAGGACGCAGTCGACCTTTTAGAGGAAGAAAGGGAGATGGCTCTGATCCGGTCGACCATCTACCAACAAGATCTGCGCCGTTTCCACGCCCGAAATGTGAGAGGTCGAGCCTTCCAGGAAGGGGATTTGGTTCTCCGAGTGGATCAGCACAAACCACACAAGCTTGCTCCTTCTTGGGAAGGCCCCTTCATCGTCACCAAGGTTCTCCACAACGGGGCGTACCGTCTTTACAACGTCGAGCATAATATCGACGAGCCCCGAGCTTGGAACGCGGAGCTACTCCGCCCATTTTACACTTAAGTTTTATCACTCGGATGAGTTGCAATAAAGTACTTCTGTAGTCCATGGGTTTAGAAATAATTGTGTCATCACTTTTTATTTTTGTCCACATAAAAACTCCCCCTCAGTGGGTGGCTTAGCCGCGAATCCGTTTCGCCTAAGTTTGTAAAAATCCTATCGAGTGGTGAGCCAGACTCTCACTCGGAGGCTTAGCTGCGAATCCGTTTCGCCTAAGTTTATCAAAATCCTACCGAGTGGTAAGCCAGCCTTCCACTCGGGGGCTTAGCTGCAGTCCAAGCACTCGCCTAAGTTGTCAAAATCCTACCGAGTGGTAAGCCAGCCTTTCACTCGGGGGCTTAGCTGCAGTCCAAGCACTCGCCTAAGTTTATCAAAATCCTACCGAGTGGTAAGCCAGCCTTCCACTCGGGGGCTTAGCTGCAGTCCAAGGACTCGCCTAAGTTTATCAAAATCCTACCGAGTG
>NC_057803.1:129515992-129535456 GCF_018294505.1 Triticum aestivum | reverse complement strand
TGCCGTCCAAGC
This sequence comes from Triticum aestivum, assembly GCF_018294505.1. NCBI lineage: Eukaryota > Viridiplantae > Streptophyta > Magnoliopsida > Poales > Poaceae > Triticum > Triticum aestivum. Next base: position 129,535,444 of record NC_057803.1, on the reverse strand, counting down.
ACTCGCCTAAGTTGTCAAAATCCTACCGAGTGGTAAGCCAGCCTTTCACTCGGGGGCTTAGCTGCAGTCCAAGCACTCGCCTAAGTTTATCAAAATCCTACCGAGTGGTAAGCCAGCCTTCCACTCGGGGGCTTAGCTGCAGTCCAAGGACTCGCCAAAGTTTATCAAAATCCTACCGAGTGGTAAGCCAGCCTTCCACTCGGGGGCTTAGCTGCAGTCCAAGCACTCGCCTAAGTTATAAAAATCCTACCGAGTGAAGAGCAACCCTCTCACTCGGGGGCTTAGCTGCAGTCCAAGCACTCGCCTAAGTTGTAAAAATCCTACCGAATGAAGAGCAACCCTCTCACTCGGAGGCTTAGCTGCAGCCTCGTGCTCGCCTAAGTTATAAAAATCCTACCGAGTGGAGAGCAACCCTCTCACTCGGGGGCTTAGCTGCAGTCCAAGCACTCGCCTAAGTTGTGAAAATCCTACCGAGTGAAGAGCGATCCTCTCACTCGGGGGCTTAGCTGCAGCCTCGTGCTCGCCTAAGTTATCAAAATCCTACCGAGTGGTAAGCCAGCCTTCCACTCGGAGGCTTAGCTGCAGCGTCGTGCTCGCCTAAGTTATAAAAATCTTACCGAGTGGAGAGCAACCCTCTCACTCGGGGGCTTAGATGCAGCCCTGCGCTCGCCTAAGTTACAAAAATCCTACCGAGTGAAGAGCGACCCTCTCACTCGGAGGCTTAGCTGCAGCCCAGTGCTCGCCTAAGTGGACTAAAGAATAAGTCGATTGCGGTACAGGCACCTTGCTTTGAACCTGCAAAAGACATTCCGAGCCGAAGGCAATCATATTCAAGCGCCAAATTCAAGTTTGAATCGATATCTAAAGGAACCGAAAGTGCTCGGGCGTCAAGCCTGTTAAGGTTTGTCGGTTACAATTCCACTCGGCATACCGAGGCAAATTTAAAGTGTCGAGCCAGAAGAAGTTTTTTACCCCTCCTGTGGAGGGCTGGAAGGTGCAACAAATTCATCAAGGTCAATTCCGTCGGCGATCCGAGTGGCAGCTGCAAGGAAAGTCTCCATAAAGGACCTGAAGTCGTGCTTCTTGGTATTGGCCACCCGAAGGGCCGCTAGCTTCTCCTCTCGTGCATCTTTGCAGTGGACTCGGGCCAGACACAGAGCGACATCTGCACCACACCGAGCCGAGGACTTCTTCCACTCCTGCACTCGACCAGGGATCGTGTTCAAGCGGGCCATCAGCGACTCAAGGTCATTCTGAAGTGTCTCCTCAGGCCAGAGCGTCGAGTCGATGCGAGATGTGGCGGCCTTCAGCCTTGCGAGATAGTCCACGACAGCTGCGACACGAGACTCCAGTCGGAAAACATCCATGGCAACTTCGTCGTTCACCGGAGAATTGACGGGGTCAAGGTTTGGCTCCAGTCGGCTGGTTTCCTCTTCAAAGTTTTGACAAAATTCTGCAAGGGTGATCACTAAGTCAAGGGGATAGTCGAATGGAAGAAGCCACAGTTGGAAATATTTGCCAAACATGGAGGTTTACCTTCAAGCATAAGAAACAGCTTCTTGGCAAGGCCACTCAGGAAGGCCTCCAGTTCAGTTTTCTTCTCAGTCAATTTGCTGACTTGGTCGGTCAAGGCAGCTTTGTCAGTTCTCAGTCGACTGATTTCCTTGTTGGCAATCCCAAGAGCAGTTTTCAGATTGGTATTGTCTTGTTCGAGCTTGGTGACTGAAGCTAACTTCTCGTCAGCAAGCTTGATCTTCTCAGCTAGCTCAAGGTCTTTCTTCTGCTGGGCCTCCCTTACCTTACCTGCAAGTTACAGCGAGATCAGATGCCGAAACAAGCAAGGGGAAAAGCAGTCGTCAGGGTCTCACCAAACATACCTTCGGTCTCCTCCTTTGCCTTTGTCAGCTTCTCCTGAACCAGCTTCAAGCTCAGCTCGACTTGAGTATGTTTTTGTTCCAGCTCTGAGTAGCGAGCCACAAGATCACAGGAGTTCTGCGAAGAACCAATCGACTAAACGTCAAATGTAACTCACTTCCGAGTGAAAAAGGGAAAAACACACGTTTCTAAGACTACAGCCGAATACAAGCATTCGACCGTAGTCTCGGGGACTACACCCAGTGGGTGCACTCAGCGTGCCCCCACTAATCCTGTTGAAGACAAAGTCGACCAGTCGACCTCAAAAAAAAAAAAACAGTGTGCGAGACGCATTCTCTAAGACTGTGATCAACTGCAAGCAGTCGACCACAGTCTCGGGGACTACACCCAGTGGGTGCACTCAGCGTGCCCCCACCGGTTTGCGAAATCCAGTCGACCAGTCGACTGACAGAAAGATTGACATCATAAAGCCTAAGGCCGACTGCCAGCAGTCGACCTTAGCCTTGGGGACTACACCCAGTGGGTGCACTCAGCGTGCCCCCACTGGTTTGCGAAATCCAGTCGACCAGTCGACTGACAGAAAGATTAACATCATAAAGCCTAAGGCCGACTGCCAGCAGTCGACCTTAGCCTTGGGGACTACACCCAGTGGGTGCACTCAGCGTGCCCCCACCGGTTTGCGAAATCCAGTCGACCAGTCGACTGACAGAAAGATTGACATCATAAAGCCTAAGGCCGACTGCCAGCAGTCGACCTTAGCCTTGGGGACTACACCCAGCGGGTGCACTCAGCGTGCCCCCGCTAACACGGAGTTTATTCGACACACCCAGTGGGTGACTAATATAAATTCCGGAAAAGAAAAGTTTTTGGTAGCATATCCAACAGAACAAACAGCGGTCGACTGACCTGGACATTGCTTTGGAGGGCAGAACTGGCGTCATAAGCTGCCTGGCTCGCGTCCCGGATGGTCTTTAGCTGCTCCATCATGAGTCCCGCCTGGCGTATCGCCTCCTTCGCTGCGCCAGCTTGGTCCTCTGGGACGTGGTGCGTCATGAAGAGGGAAGGCTGCTGAGCACTCGTCAGTGGATTCGCGAAGGTCACCGTGTGTCGAGTGGTGTTCTCTTCCTCCACAGTCAGAATTTCAGGCGCCGGCACATCCTGAGGCACCTTACTGGTGGACGCTTTCCGACTCCTCCTGTGCTTCAGCGGCTCTTCATCCTCATCATCATCATGAAGATCGATAACAGTGTTGGGTGGAGCTGCGGAGAAGGATCAGGATCAGAGATCGCGAGTCAGTCGACTAAGAATGGTATTAAGAACACAGTACCTGGATTCGAAGTTGCTGCATCCTCCATCTCGTGGTCATCGGCCCGGGCCGAGGTCTCAGAAGTAGCAGCACTGCAACTCCAAAGGATCAGTCGACTAACCTCAGCGTCGACCAGAGATAAAGTTCGCACAGAATAAGAAAATATGAGCAACACAATTACCCTGATATGGTGGGGATGGACACCTTCATCTTCGGCAGGAGCTTGGTCAGCTTCGATGAGGCCGCCCTGGGCTGCTTCGGCGCCTTTTCAGTCGGCGCCGGAGAGGTGGTCCGAGGGCGCTTGGTCGACTGAGTGGCGGTCGCAACCCCCTTACCACGTTCGGTCGAAGGGTCGTGGACAAGCTTCGACCGCCTTTCTGAGCGCGGTGGAACGACCTCCTCCTCCTCTTCTTCCTCGTCCTCGATGTCATCTTCATCACCTTCATCATCATCATCGTCGTCATCATCCCCTGCAGCATCCGAGTCCCATTCCTCCTCTTCCTGGCTCTCGCCCCCGCTCGCCTCGCCCCCGCTCGCCTCGCCTTCCTCAGTCGAAGCTTGTGCCCCATTGGGCATCAGTACAGCTCGGTGAAGGCCTAGCAGATGCCCAAACAAGGATCAATCGACCAGTCGGCAGGGTTAGCAGAAATGAATACGACAAGGACACAATGGAAAGCAGAGCAAGTGTACCTTGTTTGGGTCGCTGTTGTGGTCGAGTGGAGGAATCCTTCTGGCTCCGCGCGGGTTGTCCCTGTTTCCGGTAACGGCTACCATCCATCTTTCCAGAGTGGCATCGTCGACTTCTTCTGGATGGACTCTAGTCTCGTCTTCGGGCCCACAGTACAACCACATGCAGTGGCTCCGGAATTGAAGGGGTTGGATGCGACGCCTGAGGAAGACCTCCAGAAGATCCATGCCCGTCACCCCCTCCCGAACCAACCGCACCACGCGCTCCATCAACATCTTCACGTCGGCTTTCTCCTCCGGAATCAGCTTCAGAGGGGAGGGCTTGTTCACTCGGTCCATGGTAAACGGAGGGAGTCCACTCGACTGCCCTGGCGTCGACTGGACCTGACAGTAGAACCAAGTCGACTGCCAGCCTCTGACGGACTCGGGAAAGGACATGGGCGGGAAGGTGCTGTTATTCCTCACCTGAATCCCCAGGCCCCCACACATTTGGACGACTCGGGTCTTCTCATCACCTGGGCTCGCCTTCTTCACGGTCTGAGAGCGACACGTGAAGATACATTTGAACAAGCCCCAGTGCGGTCGATAGCCCAAGAAACCCTCACACATGGACACGAATGCAGCAAGATAGGCAATGGAGTTTGGGGTAAAGTGGTGGAGCTGCGCTCCAAAGAAATTCAAGAAGCCACGGAAGAAAATGCTTGGCGGCAAGGAAAACCCACGATCAACATGAGTGGCCAGAAGCACACACTCACCCTCTTCTGGCTGTGGCTGCCACTCCTTCCCCGGCAACCTCGCAGCTCCGTGAGGGATCAAGCCCTCGTTGGCCATGTCGAGGAGGTCCTTCTCCGTGATGGTCGACTGGATCCAGTCTCCTTGGACCCAGCCTTTCGGCAGGCGGGATCTGGACGAGGACCCTCTGCGGCTGGTGGATCTCCCCTTCGCCTTCTCCGATGCCGACGCCTTCTTGGCACGCTCCAGCGCCGCCGTCTTCTCCTTGGCCATGGTCACCGGTGAGATGCACGAAGGGAAGTGGTGCGGGGGCAAGAGCGAGCACGCTGAGCAGGGAGGAAGGAAGCAGAGGGAGAGAGGGAGAATGCTGAGGCGCAGCACAGAAATCCTCGCCGGGCACATTTATAAGGTCCCTTCCGAGTGGCTGACATGTGGGCCCGGTCGATCTAATCATATCTGTGAGCAGTTATGAGGACTGGATACGTGGCGAAAAAGGCGGCGCGGAGATCGAGGCGTCTATGCCCCGTCCCATCCGAACGCCGCGGTCTGCCCCGCTTCGCGCGCGCCCCCAAATTTCGCACCCCGCGGAATCCGCGAGCAACAAATCAGTCTATCAGACGTGGTGTTTCCGGCGATCCGTCGCTCGGAGATCGTCGAAGCTCGAAAGATCACTCGATGCAAAAATAGAATGGATCGAGTCGACCGAAGACAAATTGCTCCCTGTCAACGAAGAGATTCTTTGATCCAGAACAGCGCACAACTAGAGCGCAAAGGTTAATCGGAAACGACATCAACTCCTTCTTCACTCGAAGCCTCAATCCATTCGGGGGCTAATGATGGGGTTATGTACCTAGGGTAGGGTCATGGACCTGTTCCAAGTAACTTACCCTAGGACATCCCTAGAAGAGGTCGCCTTCCAGTCGACCAACGAGGATTCACTCGACTGGCCTGAAGGACTCGACCACGAAGACTCACTCGACCACCAGGAGGTCAAGAGGCACTCTGCGCCGCAACGGCCTGTAATTAAGTAGACTTTATGATATTAAAGGCACTTTATGTGGGGCGTTACCAGTAACGCCCCAGACTGAACTCACCTTAAACCCTCTCCTACGTGGGCTGGCTGGGGTCCTGGCGCACTCTATATAAGCCACCCCCCTCCACAGGCAGAAGGGTTCGGCACCTTGTAATCCATACATTCATAATCCACTCGACCGCCTCCGGGCTCCGAGACGTAGGGCTGTTACTTCTTCCGAGAAGGGCCTGAACTCGTACATCCTTTGTGCTTACAACCTCTCCATAGCTAGGACCTTGCCTCTCCATACCTACCCCCCCCCACTCTACTGTCAGGCTTAGAACCACGACAACGGCGGCGACCGACATCCTCCATCTGTGATCTCCATGTATGGGGGCGGGGTTCAAGACCCGTGAAGTGAAGGTGCGGTCTCCGATGAGGAAAAGTAGAACACGGGAGACGGACCGACCAGTTGGCACACCATGCCCTGCCGCCTCCCATGCCCTACTCATCCTCGGAGGAGTCCCCGACCTCGGCGGTGCCGGACGTTGGATGGCGGCAAGTAGGACGTGTGGCTGACGGTGCTCCCGTCGTCGGCCGCCAGCGTGGCAACCGCTTGTGCGGCGACTTGAGCAAGGGCGGCGACCTCGAGCTCCATCCCCGAAGACAAGCTCTCCCGTAGAGCGTTCGTGCTTGCGGTCATGGCGGATGTGGTTCCAGGTAGGAGGACGATGCGCTATGGTGTGGTGGTTGGCTAGGCGTTGCCGCTTTAAGTAGCGCATTCCGGTGAGGCCAAGCGCCCGGGTGCATCATTAAGTCACCGGAGTTGGTTCTGCGGGCACCGAGCCTCTTAATGATGACATACGAACGGACGACATGAATGCGGGCAGCTGGCGCCGGCTGGGAATGCACCGCATGACAACGCGAGGGACGAGGGTTTTGGTGTGCCAGGGAAGTCAGCTGCGGTCGTGGCAACGTTGGAGATGCCCTTTGCTGACATGCGATCCCTGCATGTCATTGAAAATGCAAGACGACCCGGCATGGTCTCAGGTCCAGAGGATGCAGTTGTCCGCACTACACCACTCCGCGGACACGTCGCGGTGCCCCGTGCATCCTCGACGAGCCGGGTGTTGGGGTGTGTTTGGATTGTGGCCAAAGTGCACCTTGCCAAAATTTTGGTCATGACCAAAAGATTGGTCTTTGTTTGGATGGTTGCCATTTTTGGCATGGCAATGAACTCTAGCCAACTCTAGTTCATTTTTCTTGCCAATGTCGGCCAAATCATGGGCAACCAATACCTCAATCAAAATTTTGGTCATGACCCAAATATTGGTCTTTGTTTGGATGGTTGCCATTTCTTTGGCATGCTAATGAACTCTAGCCAACTCAAGTTCATTTTTCTTGCCAATGTCGGCCAAGTCATGGGCAACCAATACCTCAACAAAAATTTTGGCTACCCAATGCTTTGATGGGGCAACTTTGGGCACAAACCAAACATACCGTTGGTCGTGCCACAACACTAATGGCACCCTCGGCAAACTAAAACCGATCGTGTCTAGTGACGATATGAGCGTGTCGCTCACCACGGTCGCCATGTCCAGAGGCGGTGCTAGAGCTGCACCCCGTTGTTGGCCCCAACGACCCACATGAACGGTTGTCAGTGGCGAGGAGGTCGTGGGCCAGCTCATCCATTGGACTAGTCTGCGCTATGTCGTCCCGATGGGTGTGCCCCACATGTCTGTTTCCCTATTTTCCCGGCCATATTCGAGCGTTAGTGCTCCGTGTTGCGCATTAGGCCTTTCACTATGTAGGCCAAGCAAGACAATTTGTTGTTTATTTGAGCCGTTCAAGTATAATCATGTGGCGTTTGCTTATTTCTCATTCCTCTCCAACCCTCTTCTCCATCGATCATGTCGCCCTCCAGTCAAGTCCATCCTCCCGCATGCCCCATTTCAACATTCCGCCGAGTATCATTTGCATGTACCCACCCTAGTCCTCTTTCAATAGATATCCGGACCCCGAGATGAAATCGAGAGGGAACGAGTGGGGGCACGTGATACCTAAGGCGGATTCAAAATTTTGAACCGGTGATCATAGCATCCGCAAATCATATATAAAGGGTATTCAATGTTCGTTTCGTTTTTGAACATACAATATACTCCCTCCTATCCTTTCTAGTTTACATATAAGTTTTATGTGTAGTCAAAGTATATCTACTTTGATCAAAAAGGTATCAACATTCAACTACGCCCAATCAATATTGTTAGATTCGTACGTACTCCTAGATTTGTACTCGAGATGGTTTCCAATTTGACTATTGACAAGTTTAATAGTACATGAGATGTATAATGTGAAAATTATATCATTGGAAACTCCTTTCACATATGAATTTGACCGTATGCTTTATGTAAGTTGCATGTCATATATTATTACTCTAACATTTGGTCAAAGTTAGCCTCGAAAAACGCATTAGACCCTGTATGCTTTGTGTAAGTTGCATGTCATATATTATTACTCTAACATTTGTGTTAGTTGCATGTCATATATTATTAGTCTAACATTTGGTCAAAGTAGTATAGTGGAAGTGGGTCCTCTAACGTAGGTATCCCTGCCTTACCCTCCCTTTCGATCACTTACTGGCGGACCCCATGCTTGCTAGGCCCTGCATGTCAGTTACTCAATGGGTTTGGCCACGTCAGGGGATCCTCATCCGTAGTATACTCCCTCTTTTTTTATTTACTCCGCATAAAACGGAGGGAGTGGTGGTATAATAAATGACGCAGGCGGGGGATGGGGAGGGACGTCGGTTTGCTCCCAACTGCGGTCCCACAAGCGAGCGAAAATGCAAGACGAAGCGCGTTCCATTCAGTGAGCAACGTGGAGGGTCCAGCATGCCGAGCTGCAAAGCGGACGCGACAAGAGCGATGTACAGTCAAAACCGATTGACCGGTCGTCACCGGAACCACTGTTCACACCAGAACCTTCACTGCTCGGCCTACGCCAGCCACTGCCCTAAAACCACACCAAATCTCCAGCCCATTCCCCCACCTTTCGATCCCCTAGACCGCATCAAGCGTCCCCTAGTTCGCCGGAAAGCCATGGTGCGCCGCAAGATCACTTACTACAAGATGCTGACGCTGGAGCGCCGCACAGAAATCGCAGCGGCGGTCGGCGCCACAGACCTCCGTTCCCAAGCTCGCTATGCGGCGGGACAATCCCCGATTTCTCTGGAGCCAAGCTACAAGGAGGAGGAAGCCGATACAATGTTCATGGCGGAGGTCGCGGCGCAGAAGGCCCCTGATGGGTATGAGACGATGGATGTTGACTTCGTGCCGGCGTCCGAGTCCCCCATGGTGCAGGCGGAACAGCGGTTCAACATGGCGATACTAAAGGAGGACCGAGAGGCCGAGGCTCAACTCAGCGCGGAGCGCGCGCATGCCACTGCCATCGAGGCTCTCCTGCAGGGAGAACCGGATGCCGTGGATGTGAACCGAGAGGCGGAGGCTCAACTTGAGGCGGAGCGCGCGGATACCGCTGCCATTGAGGCCCTCCTGCAGGCAGAATCGGACGTCCTGGACTTGAACCGGGCGGCAGAGGCTCGACTCGACGCAGAGCGCGCGGATGCCGCTCTCATCGGCGCCCTCCTGTAGGCGGAACCGGATGTCCTGGACATGAACCGAGCGGCGGAGGCTCGACTCGACGCGGAGCGCGCGGATGCCGCTGCTATTGAGGCCCTCCTGCAGGCGGAACCGGACGTCCTCGACTTGAACCGGGCTGTGCTCTCGTCCATGCAGACCGCCCGCACATTCCGCTTGAATGAGTAGCTGGAGGCCGAGGACAACCACGGTGCGAAGACACACGTCGGCAGCGACGGCTGGTTCGCGCCGGCAGCCAAAGATGACGAGGTCGTCTCTTTTCGCGAGCAGTGATAGTTTTTCTTTATGTTGTTGTTTTTATGGATCTTTTGCTGTGTAAAAACATATATTTGTTATGCAAGTCGCCTGACATGGGTTAGTCTACCATTTCAGGCAGTTGGATGAATATCCTACGTCTCCGAACCCTTCTTTCCTTCTTCCTCACCTCTTCTTCTTCCCCAATAGACCACCGCACGGGCCGTACGGATACTCCCCAACATGCGGTTGGATAAACATACTCTATGAAACGAAAATTATGAGTCAGCGATAGGATGGCTGAGTTTGGTGTGTTCACATGCGACAACACGTGTCAGTGAGGGTGCGTTCCCTTGGTTGGGTTTGCAGCGTGCAGGAGCGACTGTGTGAGGGTGCGGTGCGACCGCGGCGTGTAGGAGCGACCGTGTGAGGGTGCGGTGCAACCGCGATAGCCGTGCGCAAGTGGACCTCCTTCTCATTTTGAAAACTTTAGGCAAGCTTGGCAAAAATGTGTGGTGAAGTTTGGCAATGCAAGCCCTAGACCCAAACAGGATAAGTACGTACGTACTAGGAGTACTAGTGTTAAAAAAGAATGGATGGGTTTTCCTTCACGGGATTTAATCGATACAAATCCTCGTTTCACGTGTCAATTAATGCGTATTTTTTCTCCAAAGACCAAAGAGCTAACCATCTCGCTCCTCATCGCTTGATTAATGCGGCTCCATGCAAACCAACCTTGTCACTTCCGCATGCATGTAGGGGATATTAATGTCCTTGGTTGCTAACCCCATCAATTTTGCCTCGATTAGTGTTAGTGGCCCTTTGCAAATTGTAATTTTGATATACTGGCCTTGTGTACAAAAAAAATGGAGGTAGTAACTATATTGGACTTCCTTCCCCATTGCGGTGACGTCGACGATATTTTTTTGGTTATTTGGCGAAGTGCGTTCGACAGAGAACACCATCGAGGGAGACCACGATAAGTCGTTCACAAGTGCCGCCTGCAAGCCGAGACAACCGCCTTATTTGCATCCAGGAAGTCCTTTACTATAACTACTAGGAGTAACTAATGCGGTGAGATGGCTTCTCGAAGAAGACGATGGAGAAGCGAAGTCACTGAAGAGTGAAATGATGGTTGCTTTGTCCGTGCTTTTGTGATTTGACACCTCACTGCTTTGTGATTTGTGATAGAAGGGACAGGGGAGTAGACTCTATGCTCTATACTGTACTACATGCGTCCAAGCATGGGAGAAAGAGGAGAGACGTTGCATTTTTCTATTCCTTCAATCAATCAATCCAAGAGCTTCGATTCCATCTTTTTGGCTTTGGCAACAACATCCACAATGGTTCCCACGATGCCAAAAGCTATTTTCACATTTGGCTACACATTGTGGATGCCCTTACCATACCACTTGGTTTTGCTCCTGTGTGCTATCTATACAAATCTCAAGTATATTGATCTAAACAATTATAGAATCGAGATTAGTAAAAAGGAGGTGATTTTGCCGCGCGGATGGTGGGGGAGGTTTCTTAAAGTTACGAACTGATGTGATGTGGGACTATTTGATTGGATTAAAGGAGAGGATTAGGCCCACCCCACCTGAAAATTAGGGGGGCATATATAGATTAGATGGAAAGTATACATAGCTGCTACGTAGCCCTTTGTAAGTCTAGGATTAGGCTTCTTATTTTCGGAGGACGTTGTCCTGGCGGTTTGCTAACATGCGGTCCCACATGTCAGTGCTTTACCAAGCCGATCCATGTCCCACATGAGGCAGAACAATGGCAGAAGCAACACGTGGTTAAGTTGAAGAAGATGAGGGAGAAGCGGATTCAGCAACGAGTGAAACGATGGTTGCTTCATCCCTCCAACTTAACTGCGGGAAAGGTGCAGCTTTGTGATTTGACGCCCCATTGCTCATTACTACGCCGGCGCCATGACTGGGGTGCTTCACCCCGGCTGCTCTGCATTGTATTTCGGTATGGCACGTGGACCTGGTAGCTTGATGTCCCACATGTCGGCAAAAGGGACTAGAAGATTTATGAAAGCGAGCACTCCACTCTTACGACGGAGGAGTAGACGACACGATGGCCCAGTGAACTATCACTTGTACTATATAGTACTATAGTTTTGCTATTTCGCACGATCCATCGATACAAACCCGATTAAACAGGAAAGGGCGGGATTTTTCCCGCACGGTAGATGATACTGGCCATACATTTCAAAGGCAATTTTAATCTATGCAAACTGAATAATTATAAGTAACAATATGATAAGTAGTAAAACTAAAAACACATATGATTTATTGTGTTAGAGTGTAGTAGTAGTGTTATATTGCATAGTTGTTAGATGTAACATGCGAGAACGTGTAGAGATGTAGTTTTGGAGGGCCTACAGAGAGAAAAGCGTAATATGGTCACCAAACTTCATAATAAGCTGATTACGGTCACTATATACGTTTGCAGTGATTATACGGTCATTTGCTCACAGCTCAGCATCGGATTGCATTCTATTGACCGGCCAAATAGTCTGCGTGGCGCCATGTTGACTAGTTAACTTGACCATGTTCGTTCTGGGTCCCACCTGTCAGTTCGCATAGGCAAAAGGTCAGATAAAGACAAATTTACACAGGCGCGACAATGCTCCAACCCGTGCGCGGGAATCACCTGGTTGTGTATGTGTCTGTCAGGGCCTGATGTGTGCACATGCACATGTAGGTTGAGCACTTGAGCGTGAGAGTGTGTGTTGGTCATGTGGTGTACTGGTGTGTGCATGCATGCGTGCGTGTGTGCATGTGAGTGTTGTGTGCGTGTGTGTGAGTGTTGCGTGCGTGCGTGGCTGCGTGTGTACGTGTGAGTGTTGCGTGCGTGCGTGGGTGCATGTGTTTGTGTGAGTGTTGCATGGATGCAGTTTGCGTGCATACGTGAAAGGGGCGTATAGGGGGGTATGCGATGGAGAGAGAGAGATGCTCTTCGTTTCTCTTTATTATGACTAACTTTGTGTATAGTATAAAAATATACAAATTCATAGTGTGTAATAAATATCATTGTGGGCACCATGCAATGCAAATTAGCGTTCGTACTCCTCCAAATAACTTTGTAATGTTGTACATATGTAGAAACTCTAAAATAATTTTTTGGCCACACTTTATTCAAAAGGAATGTTGTATGCGAAATAAATGTGAAGAGAGGGCTTTTTAGATCAATGGGGTACGTGATGTAACATGTGTGAATGTGTAGTTGATGCATTTGGCGGGGCCTAGAGAGGTATGTGTGTGTATTACATATTCGAGAGAGGCATGGATAGAGGGGCCAATGGGGGGGCATGGGAGAGATAGCACGAGAAATGAGAGTGATCTAGAGAGAGAGAGACGAATATGATGTCACGACAAGAGATTCCATTCCCTTGAATGTGTATATGCAAGGGGGGAGGGAATAGAGGCACCAGGAGAAATTTTCTGTGTGTGTGGTATGTGTGGGTGTGAGAAGATAATGAGACGTGGGGGCAGAGGGTGTGTCACCGCGTGAGGTCTGGTGGGTCGAGGTGGGGCCCTTCGTTCTGTTCCGTCCTGCGCCACATTGGTCGGCCCGTGACGCATTTAGGAAGACCCATGGATGACTAGTCGTACAAGACAAAGATAGCAGAATTGTGAAGGACTCTGTGTCCACTGACAAAGCCGACTAGGATTTGTAACCCTAGGTTCTCGGACTAAGTTAACCCCTTTATCTCTGATATTACTATTCATCCAACCTAACTTTAAGGGGCATCCTACAGAATGCTCTGCTACAATCATACTCGTCGACTAGGAAGAGAGGTGTGAGACAATGTGGGAGAGACAGGCGTAAAGATAATGTGCATACATGAGACACATAGGCAGGTCCATGTATATAGAAAGGGTCGATGAGGATTGTGCGTGTGTATGTTTGCGAGAGGAAGAGTGCTTGTGATAAAGGTTAGTGAAAACAGTTGTAAATGGTTACGAGAGGGAGGGAGGGTTATATATAGAGCATGTGTGCGAGAAAGACACCTCGGGGGAGAGTGTGTGAGCATGTGTGAGAGACCACCGATGGAGAGTGAAACTACACGTAAAAGACTGCTCTACACATTGATTAAAGATATAAATTGTATCCAAATATTAGGATGGGATCATGATATTTGCAACTCGCGTAAGGAGTGGTCATTGATCCATCAGACATCTAGATTCTATCGAATTTGAGCATGTACACACTCAAGGGAATGGTTATTATTCGACACAATTGATCGACGGGTTATTATTCGACACAATTGATCGACATAGTTAGTATTTTGAACTCCAGACAATGCATCGCTTTAGCAATCGAATATAAACGTGAGTATAGTTCATGTTGTGTGTGTAAAGCACATTATACATATGAAAGTTACACAATGGACATTATACATAGCTACTACCTATGAACTAGCATACATTTGAATTCAACTTAAGGTGGTTTAAAAAAATCTAATTCAACATGAAGTCCATTCAATTATTTGAATTTGATATCATGGCATTTGTAAACCATACCTAAATTATGGGGGCACCAATCTTTGTTCTGATTTCGTACATAATAGCATATGTAGTCATGTACAAATAGATTCAAATTTAGCTCCTCCATTCCAAAATAATCGTAGTTATAGGATTTTCAAGTGTAAAAATTTCAAAAAGAAGCGGATAATTTAATGAGGTTTTCAAACATACAAGGTCAAATATAACGTTGTATATTTAGGTCAATCCTCATAGTTCAAGAGTACTCTAAACGTGAATGCTTGTGTTTCAAAATTTCGAACGAAGCGCCAAAAGAGCCTCTACTCGCCCGAAACCACGTGAGACCAATGTTTGGTAGTACAAGGAAATTACTTTTCTAATAACTCCGACCCGTGAAACCTATCCGTGAAACCTACCGGCCTGACGTCCAAAGGTCTAAACCGGGGTAGGTTTGTAGCTTCATCTAGACGCCATGCAACCGCATTCGAAAAACATTCATACACAATGGCCGCCTAAGCACACATGCGCGTGGCTGAAATCGTCCCGCCTACTATTTGGGACACCTGGGATTACCATCTGCCCCCGACCCGCAATAGGTTCGAAATTTAAGAGCGGGGCAAAGTTTGTACTTTCCCCAAATTTCAAACAAGCGCGTCCCATCTTCTGTTCAAAAAAGCCAAAAACAAGCGCGTCCCAGCCCGAAACACGGTTCCCCTCCACCCGTCTGATTCCCCATTCGTACTCCGTGGGTGCCAAAACTACCTCTCCACCAGCTGCGAAACCCCGGCGTCCTCTGTCCGCCTCCCCATCCTACCCATCAACCGCCGCCCTCCTCCATCACGCTAGAGCCGATACCCCGACATCGTCGTCCACCGCAACCTCAACCGCAACGCCCTCCACGGCTAGTAGTTGAAGCCGAGGCCGAGCCGTCCGTACCCGAGCCAGTGCAACCACGCCGTCCTGCGCCTCACCGCTGCCGCTCCAACTTCGCCACCCTCCACCACACCAGAGTTGTTCCTGCTACGCCGTCCTTCGCCGCCTCGGATCTGCTTCCCCTCCGCCGACATACATCCACGGCAACACATTCAACAATTTGGCCATGGGTCCGTCCAAGCCTGCACCCTCAAGAATATCGGTTTCCCCGGTAAAAAGAAGAAAATCGGCGCGACTTGTGGAGGTGACCACACCTGTAACCGAAAAGGGTACTCCTCTTGCCTTATTCGTGCAAATCTTATGTCTCTGCTTGCATGGTATTCATCCCACATAAGACACTAGTTGACCGCTTCTTGTTGATACTAGATGTTCCTAGTAACTCGTGATGCACAAGGTTTCTCCTCATATACTATTTCACCTTAGCTAGAGGTCCGTCGCCCCCTGAATTTCAATTTCTGGCCACTTAATTCCCAATTAACGGAAGCATTCCCCGGTGTAATAGGTGCTAGTATGCCTATTACGCAGGGGAAGCAGTGCCTTGGTGTTTATCTTAGGGGCATGTGAGGCCTATAGCTACTGGCGCCTGATCTGGAGGTCGGCCGGGATTAAAGGGATGGCCTGGGGGCGCTGCCAAGCACGGTGGTGGTGTGAGGTCGATGGGAGGGGGGCGGCGGAGGCAGGGGTCTGGGCCGGTGGTCGCTGGCGGTTCGAGAAAGATCGTCAACAGTGACTGGCGGAGGTAGACGAAGGACATCTGCCCGTTCCTTATAGATCGGACAGTTCATTAAAAAAATCGACTGGCCTATTTATTTTCAGTCGACTGTTATCTTAGATTTGACCACATGTGGTGGTGTGCTGGAGGAGTACCATCATTTCCTGTGCTCATATATTACAAAATCATACAGAGTAGAATCTAATTTTGTTTGCCATGCAATGTTGTAGAGCTATCATATGTCTCTTGTCATTTATTTTTCAGCCACCTGCTATCTGCTACTTTTACAATGCACTAGTTCTGCACACACTTCACCCTTACTCTCACTGTTGTGTTTTTATGCAAGGGTATTTCAGACTCTACTGCCATGAGAGAAGCCAAAAAGAAAAGAGAGAAGTCGCTCCAGTTTGGTGTGCGGCTAGGCAAGACACGTTTCAACGCTTAAAACACTACAGGAATCTGGTACTTTGCCATCAGCCACGGCGGACGGCAAAGGCACGGATGGCGGACGGCAAAGGTCTTTGCCGTTTGTCGCGGACGGCAAAAGGGGACGGCAAAGACAGGGTCGGCAAAGGCCTTCTTTGCCGTCTGTTTTTTGCAGCGGACGGCAAAGAGGCCTTTGCCGTTAGTGGCAGACGGCAAAGGGCATGGCTCTTTGCCATCGGCCGACGGACGGCAAAGGGAATGGCTCTTTGCCATCTGCTAGCAGACGGCAAAGGCTGCAGGCTCTTTGCCATCTGTTGGCAGATGGCAAAGAGACCAAATATGCATTAATTCTGTTTCTTCTTATATCAATTCATTTTCACAGAAAATCAAACACAGATATATATCCGTCGTGAACACATATATAGCATATCCAACACATATTACCAATAGTCATGAACACACATATATCCAACACATATCCAACACATGTTACCAATAGTCATGAACACATATATATCCAACACATATCCAACACATATTACAAGGAATGACCTAAAACTAAATATCTATTTCTAAAAACTATCTTATTACTAAGATCTTCTTTGGATCTTCTTCTTTTCTTCCAACCTGCATAACAAAAACACTAAGAAAGAGAGAATGTGTTAGGAGTAGAAATGTAGCATTTCACTTGGTGAAATGCATTGTTGTAGGAGCCAGTACTTGAGATCAAGATAATCTTAGTTAAGATCCTGATTTTCAAAGTGATCTTAATTAGAAAGCCAAATAGAGTAAACTAATACCAAAGAGCCAAAGGAGAGAACCAGCCAAGGACCCAATCAAGAAGCCACCACAATTAGTAGTAAGTTAAATGCCAACACAAAGACCACTATCAGTACTAGCTCCAGGAATTAAGCCAACTAAAAAATAGTGATTAAAGCCAAGGATTAGACTTCATTCAGGCCACCCGTGAGGACAGCTCAAACACACACACACACACACACACACACAACTTAGTCACACCATTCAGGCCAGTATAAATAGGGCAGCCAACAGTAGAGTAGGTTCTGTTAGACACTTGGTGTCCAAAACATCAAACAGGACCGGGCCCAAAACCATATCTGTGAGATAGTGTGACGCAGCTAGGAGGAGGAGGCTGTCCACAAGAAGCAGGTTTACCAGAATCCACAAGACCAAGCTACAGAAGACCTCAAGGTATACTTGAGGGATTATGTGCTCAGACAGCCTGGAAGTGCTAGGGCTAGTTCATCATAGCACAGGGATAGCCACATGTAAATTAAGCCTAAGAGAGGGGGGGCTCAGACCAGCATCACTGCCCAAATCAGATGTAGTATCTGTCTTATCAGTAGAAAACTAGGAAAGTAACAGCCAAAACCAAGTATAGCATCTGTTCATAGGCTATTAGAAAGAGACCAATAGGAATAGCCAAACCAAGTGGTATCTGTTCATCTCAGTATTAGAAGTAAAACAACTAAGAACAAGTGAGTATCTGTTCATGAGTAAAGTAACTATAGCATAGAAGAAATAGCAGGGTAGCACCCCAAATGATTATCTGCTTGTTTAGAACTTGAGTGGATGGGGAGCTTGCTTACCCACCCATCGGTTGAGAAGGAAGTTGATCTCCTGCACTCACACATGCAGCAACCAAAAGAGAAACCCTAGGTTCAGTTAAACAGGCAGCTAGCGTCCCTGAGGCTGTCCCTCCTGCAGGATTACAAGAGAAGAGAGGGAGCTTCACCTGTTACTACTTCTGACATCATATTGCATACTTCTAAAAATACGACAACAAGTACATATTCAGTCTAGAGTACATATTTTTTTACTTTGAGCAACCAATGTGAATATTAGGTGCAGAGTAATTTAGCTTAACAGATCCGATAAACATGGGAAGAATCTGTGAACTGCACACCACATATTTTCGGGGCTTGCATATGAAATTTGCACAAGGCTTTGGCTGCTCACACTGGTGGCAATGCATGGCTGCTCACACTGATGGCAAGGCATGGCTGCCCACACTGAGACATGTATGTGCCTTTTTGATTTGCAAACTTATGCTAAATGTGAGGCTTTTGTTCTCTGTATGCTCTCTGTACATAGTTAAATATGAGTTGAGGATGTCGTGGCTGTGGTGGGTTGCTGAACAGGCCCCAAGTAACTAGATCACTTTGATTTGCAAGAATTAAGTTCTGAGAACTAAAACATTAGTATAAAAGCTAACGAAATAGATGTCAACTAATGTATTCTGTTTTAAAAATTCTAAAACATTACTAAGGTATGAAGTTTTGTAGCATTCTAAAAATCTCATCCTTGTGACAAAACATAGAAGCTTGATACAGAACTTTTTCAACTACAGAGAAAACAAAATCAACATCTATGAACTAACAAAATTGTAACATCAAAACAAGAAAAGATAAAAACACTGAATAAGGGACAAAGCAACGAATATGGCAGCTGACATGCATATTTACTAGAAAATTTTCAGACTTTCAGTGTGTATATATCTATAGCAATATTACTATGGCTGATTATAAATGATAAATTTTGACACTTCCAAGTACAATTTTTTTGCTGCTACACACTGGCATTAAAGACAACAACCAAGAACTTAAAATGTCATCAAAGGCCACTAGCATGTGAGCGCCTATGGAGTTCAAAACAATTAGAACCCACAATTTGATTCAGATTTATGAGGACGCACGTTTGATTCAGATTTATGCAAGGGGAAACAAACAGAGAGAAGGGAGGACGGAAGGGGATGCTCACGGGGAGGTTGGCGGAGGGCTCCTGCGAGGACGGTGGCGCGTTGCTCAGCCTCGCCGCCGTCGGCCCCGAACGCCTCGGCCATGGTTACATGCACAAGCTCCTCCTGTAGCGCGTATGCTATGACGTCATCGTTCTCCACCGCGTCGACCCTGACCTCGGAGGCAGCGGGGGTGGCTGCGGCCATCTTGTAGCCGTCGAGAATGGCGCGTGTGCGCTGGGGATGTGGCGGTGGCTGCCATGGCGACCTACAGCAAAGGGACGGATCAGAAGGGAAGGCAAGGTGAGGAGGAGAGGGTGGACCCGAGCAAGGAAGGAGGGGAAGGGCCTACCTGGGCAACACCGGTGATGGATTCAGCAAGCTCCAGTCTCGCCATCACCGATTGTGGTGGATTCCGGCAAGAACACGGGAGGCGCCCGAAACCCTAGCCGCGGGCAAGGGTGCAGGCCTTGAGGCACGGATCTGGACGGAGGGGAGGGAGGGGCCGAGCTTGGGGGAGTTATGCGCGCGGCCGGTGCTCGCCAGAACCGGCCGACATGGGTGGTGGCGACGGCGAGGAGATCATGGGGAGAGGAGCCGGGGTGGGGTGGACCGAGGG